>NC_092873.1:525747960-526000460 GCF_028372415.1 Notamacropus eugenii
CTTCTTGAGCATATTTGTCAAGAAGCCAGGACCATCTCTATGTCCCAGTACATTTCTAAGAAAGCTTTCTTAGCTGTTTTTTTTAAGGTTAATGATTTTGTGTTTTTTTAATTCCACCTAATAGTATTTTATTTTTGAATTATATCTAAAGATAGTCTTCAACAATTACTGTTTTTATGCCATTATGAAATTTTTCTCCTCCCTAAGACAGGAAGCAATCTGATATAGATTATAGAGGTACAATCATATTAATCATATTTCCACATTAGTCATGTTGTGAAAGAAGAATCAGAACAAGAGGGAAAACCATGAAAAGAAAAAATATACAGTCTGTTTCTATCTGCATTCAGACTCCATAGTTCTTTCTCTGGAAGGGGACAGCATTTTCCATTATGAGTCTTTTGGAGTTGTCTTGGATGATTGTATTGCTGAGAAGAATTGTCTATCATAGCTGATCATTGAATAATGTTACTGTTACTGTGTACAGTGTTCTCCTGGTTCTGTTCACTTCACTCAGCCTCAGTTAATGTAAATCTTTTCAGGTTTTTCTAAAGTTCCCCTGCTCATCATTTCTTGTAGGACAATAGTATTCCATTCCATTCATATACCACAACTTGTTCAGCCATTCCCCAATCAATGGGCATTCCCTCCATTTCTAATTCTTTGCCACCACAAAAAAGAACTGCTACGATATTTTTGTACATCAAGTTGAATGATTTTGAAAGAAGTAACTGAAAAGACCTGTTGGTTTTTACCTCTAGGGTCAAATACAAACTCCTCTGTCTGGCCTTTAAGACCTTTACAACTAGTCTACAACCTATCTTTCTAACCTTATAGCTACATCAACTCACAGCATCTCCCTTGAGCAAGAGTAGAGGGAGGAGATTCTCGAGATGTCTGTTCTTGCCTCTCTTTAAGTCCTATTGAAAATAGCTCTTGCTACTTAGATTGTATTTACTTGTGAACCTCTTGTATCCTATTCCCAAGACCAGAAAGTGCTTTGAGGGTTGAGACTATCTCACTTTTGTCTTGTAATTCCTAGGGCCTAGCATTAGCCTAGCTGTGTCTGTGTTAGTCCTTCGTTTTCAAGAACCACACCATCAGAGAAATGATGACATGACTTGCACTTGACTTTGTTTTGAGTGAGGGAGGGCTATACAAGGTCATCAGCCTCACTTTCTCCTTCTGAGCCATCTGGATCCAGTGACCAGATATTCATCAGGATGACCGGAGATGGCCCAGGATGCAATGGGAGACCTTGGCCTTTTTAGGCTAAGACCTTTTCAGGTACTCACTTAGAGTGAGGTAATGCCCATTCAGTGAACACGCCTCTTTAAGAAGTAATCAGGAAAGAATCAAGAAAGAAAGAAATCTAACCAGTAAACCCCAAGTTAACTGGGCATTCTCAGGCCATCCAAATTTACCTTTCTTTGGAGAGAAGGGGGGGTGGGGTGGGACCAGAAAGGAGTTAATGAGCTGAGTTACCCAGCTAGTTGGATTCCTTTCTTTTCTTTCCTTCTGTCCTTCTTTCCTTCTTCCTTCCATCCTTCCTTCCTTTCTTTTCTTTTCTTTCTTTCTCTCTCTTTTCCTCTCTTCCTTCTTTCTCTCTTTCTTGTCTTTCCCAAAACCTTAAACCCAGTGCCCTCTGAAGCCCATACCTTGCACAACAATAAATCCCTGCCCAAACTCCACTTAATGGCTCTTTTTGGGACCCTCCTGGCTTCAGAGTGATTATCAATAGTGACTGTTGCTCTTTCCCTCCCAACTTGATTTACTTATTTTTTTCTTTTGCTCATTAAAGGGGTCATTCTCTGATTACTTTTTAAAGAGGCCTATTCACTGAATGAGCATTATCTTGCTCTAAATGAGTACCTGAATAGGCCAAGGTCTCCTATTGCATCCTGGGCCTTCTCCAGTCATCCTGATGAATATCTGATCACTGGATCCAGATGGCTCAGGAGGGGAAAGTGAGGTTGGTGACCTTGTGCAACCCTCCCTCACTCAAAACCAAGTCAAGTGCAAGCCATGTCATCATTTCTCTGATGTCATGACCCTATTTGAAAACGAAGGACGAACACAGACAGGAGCAGACTGAGCTGCCTAATGAGGACCCAGCTAGCTGGGTTACTCAGCTCATTAGCCTAGCTAGCATGGTGATGTAAAGGATCCCCTTAAGCTTGAGAGTAGAGATTTTTGGTTGGTTGTTTGCTTGATATCGTACTGGTGTCTCCATGGGGAGTCTGGCACATAAGAAGGGTTTAGTAATTGCTTATTGATGGATTTCCCAATATCTAGGCTCAAAGTAGATGCTTACTGTTTAAGGTACTACAACTCTTTCCCCAATGGAAGACATATAGGCTCTCAGTCGTGCTCCAGACACTTACTTGCATGGAACTCCAAGCAAGTCACTCTGTCTGCTTCAGTTTATTCATCTGCAAAATGGGGATATGCTATCTTGGGGAGGGGAGAGAAGAAGGGGGAGAAATTCAGAACTCCAAATCTTGTAGAACTGAATATTGAAAACTAAAAGTATTAAATAAATTTTTTTAAAAAATGCACATACCTCCCAGGGGAGTCATGAGGATCAAATGAGATATGTGTCAAGGGTCTTGCAAAGCGCTATATAAATGTTAGCAATTATTGATCATTATCTGTAAAATATAGCACTCCCCTTCTTGGGCTGGTGGAAGTCATATATTTGGTTAACATCTAAACATATTTAACAGGAAATACGACTGCTGGTTAATATCTCGACTTCCAGGCTTCCCTAGCATCCAACAGTGCTCTGTAAGGTGTTTTCAAGAGCTGCTTCATATGGGGGGTGGGGGAGGGGGCAGGGGACGGGGCTTGTTCTGCCCAAAGTTCCCAAAGCAGGGATTCTTAACCTTTTTGTGTTAGAGATCCCTTTGAGTGTCTGGTGAAACCTGAGACGCCTTCTTTGAATAATGTTTTAAAACACAAAAAATAAAACTCATAGCAATTGTACTGAAATAAAGATGTATTTCTTTTTCTCTATCAGTGCATCCTTGGACCCCTAGGTGAAGAAGCCCTGTCTAAAGGGAAGTTGTTTAGTCCTGTCTGACTCTGTGATTCCATTTGAGGTTTCATTTCTTTCTTTTTTCTCTCATTTAATAGCATTTTATTTTTTCCCAACTACACATAAAGATAGTTTTCAGCATTCCCTTTTATAAGATTTTGAGTTCCAAATTTCATTTGGGTTTTTCTTGGCAGAGATACTGGAGTGGTTTGCCATTTTCTTCTCCAGTTCATTTTACAGATGAGGAAACTGAGGCAAACTGGGTTAAGTGACTTACCTAGAGTCACTCAGCTATTAAGTGGCTAAGGCTGGATTTGAACTTAGATCTTCCAGACTTCAGGCTTATCACTCTATTGTACCACCTAGTTGTCCCTCCTAAAAGGAAGACGAGTTCCAACGGGCTGGCCAGGGGACTAGAAAGGATCTGCAGGTCGGGCGTTCAGGGTCCTCTTCCGTTAAACTTGAGGAACCCCTGGGTTGTCTCCCGTTTTGCTGTCTCACTGCCTCCAGGACCCCAGGGCGGCCATCGTGCGGCTGTGGAATACCCCATTGAGAAGGAAAGAAGAGGGCAGATCGCAGAGGAGGCAGCAGCCAGCGTAGTTAGTTAGCTGGGCTCCCCAGCTCCGGTGGGCGGAGGCGCGGGGGTGGGGTGGGGTGGCGTTAGCGGGGGAGGGGGTCTAGCTGGCTTGCCAGGGAGGGCAGAGGCCCAGGGCGTGTAGCCACCGCTCCCCGCCGGGGGATGTGTTAGGAGGCGCTGCTGGGCTGCAGCTGCGGTCGCCACCGCTGCACCCGGAGAAGCTCCGCTCCAGCGCCAGCATCCGTTCCCATTAGGGGGTGTTACCGATCCACCCCCCAGACACAGCCCTTTAAAGGGCCAGGCCTCGAAGGGCCTGCGGGCTGCAGCCGGCCTCCGATGCCACAAGTTCATTTCGAGTTGGGTGGTCTCTTTTCGACACTCACTTTCCCGGAGAAACGGGGTGATACTTGGCGGTGAGGCTCCAAGGCCGCCGGCCCCACTAAGATTCACCGCCCAGGCCTCCCAGCGCCCTAAGGCGTTCCACGACTTGGGCTCTAGAACCCGGCTGCCGCGTGCAACAATGTTTCTAAGGGCCTTGGCGTTCCGAGTTCCAGCGGGGGTACATTCTAGGAACGCGGCTCTTTCCATTGCAGCCCTGGCAGCCAGCACCAGATCCTGCCTCCCCCCAGCTCCACACCACTGGTGGTGGCTCCCATGACTTGGGACAGGGTTCTAGCCGGGCAAGGGCGAGGGCTGGCCCGGGGGTTGCTGGGGGGCTGGGCCTGCGGAGCGACTGGAGGAACTAGGGTAGAGGTTCTGGGATGGGGAACGTGAAATTGGGCCCGGCGTGCTGGGGGTGGTGGGGGAACGTGAGGAAGTGAAGGTGGATGGGGTGAGAAGGGGGCTAGGAGTGGGGAAATGGGGGTATGGGGGCTGGTAGTGCCCAGGGCAGAAAGAAGACAGAAAAGAGTTTCCCTCCCTCTTCTAGCCTCTCACCCTGTAGGGGTGTGTCCCATAGCCCTGAGGCTGAAGGTGCAACAGATCCTCCCAACCCGTCCTAGCACCGCAACAGACTCGAACCCCGCTACCTGGCCCTGGGGTTAAGGTGAGAAATAGTTTTGGGGCGGGGCTCTACCTCGCCCAATGGGAGGGGGAATGATATTGACCCAGACTGCTGGCGAGGGATGAGAACGACCAAACCAGTTTGGCTTAGAGGCGGGGAGGAGAGCGGTGGGTAAAGGAGAGGAACTGACAAAAACAGGTAGGAATAAAGGGGAGGAGAAAGGAAGGGAAAAGGGGGAGGGTAGGGGGGCAAACATCGACAAAGCTAGTTTGTCTCAAGGGTTAGTGAGATGGATTTGGGAGTCTGGAAAACTCGGGTTCGAATCTTGCCTCTGACACTTACTACCTATGTGACCGTGAACATATGACAACATCTCAGAACCTCAGTTTCCTCGTCTGTAAAATGAGATATTTGTCTCTGCCAAGCTCCAGATTTATGACAAGTACGAGGTCTTGCTTCAGGAGGCATGGGGTGGGGGTGGCGATGGGGCATGCGGTGCTCCCTAGCTGGGCAAGAGGGTCGGGGCGGCCCGAGTACAGGGCGCCGCGCCGACTGCACTAGCTCACCGCCCCTCGACTGCTCATTAGCCACCGAGGTGTTTTCTTAAGGCTGTTTTTTTTTTTAAGCCTCCTTCCTTCCCACCCCCATCCTCATCCCTAAGTCGGTGAGTTGGGGCTCCGCCCTCTCCCCTTCCCCCCTATCGGGAGAGGGGCCCGGCAGGCGGACGAGTGCCCCGGATCAATCACAGCTTGGAGGTGGGAGCGCCGCCCCCCTCCCGCCTACCCGCCGCCGCCACTGGAACTCCTGGGCGAGTTCCCACGGCCGGTGGGCAGCGGTCGCGGCAGCAGGCGGGGACAGAGGCGGGGAGGGGCCACGGGAGGGCTCGACGAAGCGCTGCTTAGTTAACGCTGCCCACGTGCGAGAACTGGGTGGGAAGAGAGGAGGGACCCCCCCTGCACACACACTGGGCTAGACGGCCGGAGGCAGAGAACCCGAAGGGCACCGGAGGGGTGCGTGGGGCTGGCTGGTCCCGGGCAGGGCTCGTGGGTGCATCCTTCCTGGGGCTTGGGACAGCGCTCTGGGATTCCCAAGCGCTGGTTCCGCACTCGGGGAGTGTTGGGGGTGGGAGCAGAGGGGCTGGGTTGAGCTGCCTTCTGACCCGGCGGGGCTCAGCGTTCCCTCCCAGCCCTACGCAGGGGGGCCAGGGGATAAAGCCAGGCTGGACTGGGGTGGCGTGGAGGGCAGCTGGGGGCCGCGTGTGCCAGGCGCGGGGGTGGTGGACACCAAGTCTCGTTCTGTCTTCCAGGGGCAGCGACGCGGTGGCCCACCGGAGGGGGACCGAGGCGGGGAAGGGCAGAAGAGTTCTGGGCTTTTCCATCCGTCCCGGGTGTCGCGGGGCGCCTATCTTCGCCTTCCCGAGAGGTGATGGCTTCCAAACTCCTCCGGGCCGTGATCCTGGGCCCCCCGGGCTCAGGCAAAGGGACCGTGTGCCAGAGAATCGCGGACAGCTTCGGGCTCCAGCACCTCTCCAGCGGCCACTTTCTACGGGAGAACATCCGGACAGACACGGGTGAGTAGAGAGGGAGCCGGGGGGTGGGGTGGGGTGTGTGTGCGTGCGTGTGTCTGTGTGTCTGTGTGTGTCTCGGCGTGTTTGTGCGCGCGCGCGCGCGTGTGATTGAAAGAGAAAATGACCCCTCGCATCGCTAGCCCTCCCGCCTCCTTCCCCTCGTACGTGCCGGGGCGCATGCAGCCAACCAGCGTCCGGCCTGCCTGGCAGCCAAGGCTGCGGATTAACCGTACCCGACTTGGAACTGGGGAAATGGGGAGGAGTCTCTGGGGAGGGCTGCCGGAGGCCCGGGGAACAGCACGGTTTGCAGGGATGGAAGTCTGCGGCTGGATATCTTGGGGGGTGGGTTGGGGGGAGCATCCCCTCTGTCCAGCCCCAAGGCTAATCCTGCCTCTCCTGGAAAAACCCGCAGAAGTCCGCTGCCGCTTTTTCTCTGACCTCAGCTGGCCGCGGCTGGCTCCTGAACGCTGCCTTCTCCTTCACTCAAAAGCCCTTTTTTCCTCCGTCCTCTGAAAGGACCCCGACTCTCCCGAACCTGAGAGGCGGCCAGGAACTCAGAAATTCACCTCCTGCCTCCAACACATACTGACTGTGTGACACGTATGTGCCAGTCTCTTAACCTCGAAATGCCCTAGGCAGCTTCTAACATCCGACAAGTACTTCGTTGTCTCAGTGAAGTCACTGAGAAAGAGAAGTCTGTAGAAAACTTGGTCCCCAGCTGCGAATTTGGGCCGGGCCAAGCAGTGGGTCAACATTTACTAAACTGCTCGTTGGAGCCTGTTTCTTCATCCCTAAGATAAATGGAGGGGCCGAACTCTTGTGAGGCCCTCTTTAGCTCGGAATCTCAGAGCCTGTCCCACTGTCTGGCTTGCCCAGTGGAGGAGGCCCGTGGGCTGAGAGCCCCTACCACCTGAAGGGAGAAGATTCCCTCCTGATCAGGTTGGTGTGGAAACACGTGGAGGGAGGGCTCTCCTCCTCTCCCGGAGTTAACTCTTGGCATTCCTCTGTTTCTGAAAGGCGTTTTTGTTCAGTGTTCAGGTGTAAACAACTTCAGAAAGAACTAGAAATTATGGAAAGTTCTAACCTCAGGCCTGATCTTTTTTTGATTCATTACAACTTTCCTGGGAATTCTTGAGAAGGGTGGTGGAATGATTGGAAATACTTGGACCAGCAGGGAGCTTTTAGTGTTGGCTTGAGTAATGCATCCCTTCTTCAGGGGTCCTTGGTGGCATGCGACTTGCCCATGGGATACCACAGTTCCTAAGTGATATGGAAACACATCATAGGTCTAAAGCTGGAAGGGACCCCAGAGGCCATAATCCAACTCCTCCATTATACGGATGAGGAAACTACGTCCAGGTGAGGTAAAGTGACTTGCCCAATCAGTAATGGCCAGTGGTGGTATTTAAACCAGAGGCTGTACCATACTTGCTGCAAATTATAGCCAGAGAGTTTCATGTTAGTGTTCTTTTTTTCGTTTGGTTTTTGCTTGGGGATGAGGGTGCGGTGGGTGGGAAGTGATGGGTTGGGAGTCAGAGAGAGAGGAAGACTGCATGACTTATCAGAAGTGGAATGGGGAGATACATCTGGAGTTCTTTTTGTGTGCCCCCCAACCAGATTAAGCAAGGGTACCCATGCTTCCCTGGGCACAAAAGGGAGAAGGAACATCTATCATGCTTGGTCTGAGATTTTGTGTTGTGGACATTGCTTGGTAAAATGACTTGGCTTTAAAAAAAAGAAAGAGAAAAGAAAAGAAATGAATTTCATGTACAGATGAATTGTCTCCATGCTGAATCTACCATGATTTTTTCAGTATGTATTAAAAACTGGGGGAGTGAACTTACTGACTTCCAAGCCCAAGGGATGTGTGTTTGGGTCAGGTTTCACCTCTAGTCATGGGAAGCCTAGGAGGGGAGGGGAAGGGAGGCCACAGCTGGCGTGGGTTATGGCCAGTATCTTAACACTCCCCATGGCTGAGTGTGATGACAGGCTTTCTTCCAGCAGGAAGCTGTTTGTACAGGCTAGCCTGCTGCTTTTCAGGGCTTGTAGCCTCTCTGCTTATGGGGAGGTCGAAGGAGAGGGAGTAGGATTGGGGAAGAAGATGGATGTTTGTCAGCCCTTCCTCGGGATTTTACCTCCTTGCCACCTGCCTTCTCCTTCTATTTCTCCTCTTTCCTTCATCCCCCTTTCTTTTTTTCAGCATTTTATTACATACTTTCCCACTAGAATAGGAAATGAGGAGAGATGTCAAAGACCTCACTTTTTTTGTCTGTTGGAGCGCCGATATCAAATGCGTTTTGTCTTACAGTGGAAACCGGACAAGAAGGGGAGGGTCAGTAGTTGACTCACAAGTGGCATTTACTTGGGATCTGTGGGGGTTTCGGGGGCTGGTATTTTCTTCTTCATTCCCCTCCTTATCTAAGCAAGGAGAGATGATTGTTGCAAACCAGAAAACATCCTATTTACTTTTCTGTCTGTTGATTGTTTTCTTGGTCTTGGGAAATTAGAAGCAAAGTATCTCCTTTCTGTGTCTTGCCAAGGATCTCATTAAGGCCATAGACAGCCAGCATTTACTAAGTATCTTTCATGAGCCCAACAGGATTAGTACAGTGCCTGGCACATAGTAAGTGCTCAGTAGTATGTGCTTATTGACTGACTGCCAGAACCTAAGATACAAAGACAAAGGTGAAACAAGTTTGTCCTCAGCGAGCTTATCTTCTACTATCAGTCAATAAGCATTCACTGAGTGGGAGGCACCAGGGAGTATTGGATGTTCGATAGCCATGGGTTCAAATCCTTCCTCAGGTACTTATTAACTGTATGATCCTGAAAAAGTTACTGAAACTCCCTGCCTCAGTTTCCTCATGTAGTAAATTGAGGGGAATGTAGTTACATGCCCTCCAAAGTCCCTTGCAGCTCTAAATCTGTTATTACTAATGATGTGCCTGGCATTATTCTAGGCCTTGGTAATACAGAGACCCAAAATGAAATGACTCCTGCCCTCCGGGAGCAGGGGATAGAATTCTGATAGTCTTATAAGCTCACGTTTCTGTAGCACTAAAGGTTTTTAAAGTGCTTTACTTCTAATATTCCATCATCAAAACAACCCTGTGAATGAGGTGCTATTATTACCCCCATTTTACAGATAAGGGAAACTGAGGCCCAGGTTGGTAAAATGTCTTGGCCAGGGTTACATAGTAAGGATTAGAGAGAGCTCTCGAACTCAGATCTTCCTGAGGCCAGGTCTAGCACTCTGCACCATACCAAACTGTCTCTATTTGCAGATATTAGACCTCAGTAAAGGTGGTGTCTAAGGGTAGAGGGGATTTCAAAAAGTCTTTTCATGACCCGTTGGGTATAAGTTCTTGACCATTACTTTGTCCAGCCCTGTTTTCTCTACAGGGTACTGAGGAAATACCTTGATATCGATGGGTACCTTAAGAGTCTCTGCAGTTTGTTCTGGTTTCAATGCTGCCAGAGACCAACAGCTCCAGCCTCCTCTTTTGAGTTGACTTGCTCAACAATGCAAAATAAGTCATTGACAGA
The DNA here is from genome assembly GCF_028372415.1 of Notamacropus eugenii. NCBI lineage: Eukaryota > Metazoa > Chordata > Mammalia > Diprotodontia > Macropodidae > Notamacropus > Notamacropus eugenii. The sequence continues at coordinate 525,757,691 of NC_092873.1, forward strand.
GCTGAACCTGGAGTCTGGGCACTTTGACGTGGCCTCTTGCTGTCCGGAGCCAGACAGTGTGGTGTAATGAAAGTATGACTGGATCTGGATTTGAGGTTCTGAGTTCAAATCCCAACTTGGCTACTCACTCCCTGGCTGACCTTGGGCAGCTTCTTTTACCTCTGGCCCTCCATTTCCTCATCTGTAAAACAGAGAGAATTAGAGTACCTGTCCTGCAGGGCAGAGGTGAGGCTTAAATGAGATAATGTTTTGTGTCTCCAGTGCTTAGGGGAGTGGGGGGAGGCTCTGACTGGGAGGGAGTACTTGGCTGCTTGTTGGTTTATTGTGAGTTATTCTCTTTACTATTATTAATGATGTTACTACACAGTGGAGAGAAGGTCGAAAATACTTAGAAAGCTCCAAAGAGTGCTTTGAGATCCCTGAGGAGGGCGCCTTCTCAGTGGAGGTCATCAGGGAAGGCTGGCACCAAAGATGGACCTTAAGGAATGGTTTCCAAAGCCTTTGGGGACCACTGTAAATTATTTATTTATTTAAACCACAGAGACTTTTAATTTTTTTTCAGTTCCAAATTCTTCCCCTCCCGTCACTCCCCCTTGGAAGGCAAGAAAAACAAACTCCATTAGAAAGCAAATTTCCACTTTAGCCATGTTTGCCACACTTGGCAGGATCAGCAGCAGAAAATGAGTGGTCTTCAGGGTCTTAGCAATGTTTTGACCCCCGTTTAGGGCCCCCCATTTTAGGAAGGTATTGACACCAGACTTGGGTCTTTCCAGGATGGGAAAGGACAGGAAAGCTGGTTATAAGAAACCTAGGTAGGGTTGATCTGCAGAATCTACCAAGAAGCATTATTAATACATTATTAATCTATATTACTGGGTGCTAGGAAGGCCCCCAAGGAGTTCATGTTCACTTATATAAATCTCTCTACAGAGTAGGAGGATGTGTAGCCTTAGGGGGAAAGGTTTGCTGTAGTTTGAGCTGAGCAAAAAAGGGGATTCTATGAGGCAGAACCTGCTAGATACTTATAGAGGCATGGGACAGGGAGGAGTATCCTGAGTACCAAGGCTGGGGGGTGGGGGAGGTTGGGACACATTAGCCATTTTCTGGTCTTTGCCAGGCCTTGTGGGTTTCAGATTAACCTCATTGTCCTTGTCCTGGGAAAAATAACAGCATCTGGACCCTGTCATTGAGTGGGTAGAGATAGTCAGACCAGGAAAAGTACATGAACTTTGGGCTGGAGAGCTTGCTGGGCTGTCTCAAGGGGATGTGGGAGGTGAGAAGGGAGGGAGAAGGGAGGGAGAAGGGAGACTCATCTTCCTGAGTTCAAATCCAGCCTCAGATACTTCCTAGCTGTGTGACCCTGGGCAGCTTCATCCTGTTTGCCTCAGTTTCCTCATCTGTAAAATGAGCTGGAGAAGGAAATGGCACACCATTCCAGTATTCTGCCAAGATAAACCCCAAATGGGTCATGAAATCGGTCATGATTGAACAACTTTGACTCCAAGACCAACACTCTACCATGCCACACTGTCCCTCTGTGGGAATAAGAGATGTACAGAAGGGTATAATTCAGTGTAATATAAAAGGGCAGAAGTGGTATAAAATCTTAGCAGAGCCCATAGAAAGGAGGGATCCGTTATGGCTGCTGCTGCTGAGAGGGAGCCTTCTTCAGTAGCTTCTCTTTTCCTTTTTTTTTCTACAAGGCTTCTCTTTCAGAGGCAGCAAAGCACCATTGACAGTATTAGAAAGATTCAGGCTCCATCCTCACCTTGGACACTCCCTGGCTGTGTGACCAAGGAAGAGTCGTTAAAATGTTCTGATTTTCAGGAGGTACTTTTTGTAGTTAGTGTGAATTATATATCTGCCTCAGTGATGCAAAGAATTCCTGAGTGAATGAACTCTCAGGTCCTTGAGGAATTTTGTTGATTTTTCATAGGTTGTCTGGAAAGCCTTTTTTGGGTCAGAAAATAGGTTTTCTTACTGAAAGAATCATTGAGACGTAACCCAGAACACTGAACTCAGACTTAAGAGCCTTGGGTTCCAATTCCACCTGTACTCAACTTTTTCCAATTTCAGCTGAGCAGCTTTGGGCAAGTCATTCAACTTTATAAAGCTGAGTTTCCTTCTCTGCGAAATGGAGCTGATAACAGTTGGATTCCTTAGCTTACAAGGTATTTTTATCAGTGAATCAGCACAACTCATATTAAGTCTTTTCTATCATTGTGCTTACCATTAAATATTTACTGTTCAGTTATGTATGACTCCTCGTGACCCCATTTGGGACTTTCTTGGCAAAGATACTGGAGCGGTTGGCCATTTCCTTCTCCAGCTCATTTTACAGATGAGGAAACTGAGGCAAACAGGGTGAGGTGACTTTGTCCAACATCACATGGCTAGTAAGTGGCTGAGGCTGCGTTTGAACTCAGGTCACCCTGGTGCTCTATCCACTGATCTACCTAGATGACAAAAATGAAAAGGTCCCTGTCTTCTGGGAATTTACAGTCTAAGAAAAGCACTTGGCGAAGCGTAAAACAGAAATATCATCTACTTTGCTTATTAGTGATGCTGGTGATCAGTAGAACAATCCATATGGTATTGTGGCTGTCAGACGTTGGTTTTTAACACAGAACAGTCTTACTGGGATTTATTGCCTTTTTCCATGGGATTCTAGAAGAGGAAAACCTTTCTCTTGTTTTAAGGAGGGAAGGGATTTAGGCTTGATGCTGTAAAAAAAAGCAATGAGAATGCCATCCCTAAGGGGAATGGAGCACCTTGTGATGAGGTGAGTTTGCCCTCCCTGGAGATCGACAGGAAGAGACTGTCTAGATGGCTAGATTTGCATCCCTGCCTCAGTCATCAGCGGACTGCTTTTACACCAGGCACTGTGCTGATCCCGCTTTTAGTCATAGGCCACTGAAGTCCAGATCCTGTCCAACTTGCAAATTAGGTGACTTTTTGATTGTTAGTTTATATGTGTGTTACGTATTTATCTATATACGTAAACATGCATTTCTATTTTTATATATGTGCACATGTATGAATTTATGAAGTCACCTTTACCGTATTGCATATCTATTACATGTTTGTGAATGTGCATAGATACATGTGTTATGTGCATGTGTTTGTGTTATATGTCTTGTATATGTTACACTCACACACATATCTATCTGTACATGATAGGAAAAAAGCATTTTTAAACCCTGTCTATGTGCCGAACACTGTACTAAGTAAGCTCTTTACAAGTATTACCTCATTGGATACTCACAGTAACCCTGAGAGGGAGGTGCTCTTATTTTCTTCATTTTACAGATGAGGAAACTGAGTCTGGCAGACTTTGTTCAGCATCACCCAGCTAGTAAGTGTCTGGGGTTTGATTTGAGCTCGGATCTTCCTGCCTCCAGGCCTGGAACTCTGTGCACTGTGGGCCTCCTGTTGCCTAAGAACCCAGACAACTTTGCCTTTTTCAGATCTCAAACTGATTTTTTGAAGATAGCAGAACAATATATTTTGAGGAACAGTATGTTTTCCATCAGTTCCTGATGAGGGATGGCCCCTTAAAACTGTATGAGGTAAAGGTTAAATACCTGTTAAATTAATAGATCTTTACATAGATCTATACAGTTTTTGCTTACTGTAAAGCCCAGACCCGGGTGCTGGAAGTTAGATGCAAAGACAAATCTGAGACTGCCTTGGCCTCTCGGTGGCTCCAGAGCAGTTCCCAGGGCCTTGAGTGAGGATCTCAGAGTGGTCATCCATCTACCCGGAGCAAGCATGCCCTCTACCTCCTTCCCAGTGAGTGGTCAGCTGACTCCTGTGGTGTAGAGAATCCTAGATCAAAAGCCAGAGGGGCACTCATTTTGCATGTGAGGAAAGAGACCCAGGGAGCTTTGATATCTTCCCCAGGGTCACCCAGGGAGTCAGAGTCATACGTGGGACTGACCCAGGTCTTCTGGTCTCTTCCTGCCGGATACCACTCCTCCAAGGCAGCAGCCCGGCTCTTTCTGTTGGCCAAAGCTGCCATCTTGAGAGGGCTTGTCATTTTCGTAGCCACCCTCTAGCTCAAACAGTTCACAAACTCCTTTGTTTCTCCCTTTCTCTATCTCCCCCAGCATGAAGGCAGAAAGCAAATGCTTGATCAGTGCTTGTTTGAGTGACTGACTGACTCCATGGGGTTTGCCATCTGTGCCAGGCACGAGCCATAAGAGACATGGGTCCTTTTATCCTGACATTTGAACCCTCCCTCAGGACGGTGCCAAAGACACCTTCTCTTCCCGAGTTTCTGATATATGGGCTTTCATCCATGGCATTGGAAATGCTGCCACTGCACCCTGCTAAGCTTTTCAGCTGTGACTTTAAAAGGAACATGCTGTTAGTTTCTTATTAAACTCGGGTGATATTCCAGGCCTTAGATCTATATTGGTTGTATATTTGAGCTTTATGGGACCTGACTCCTTCTGACTGAGGGTAGGGACTCTCTTTGCCTTTCTTTGTATCCAGTTGCTCTTAGCACAGTGCCTGGAATTCAGTAAGCACTTAAAAAATGCTTGCTGATTGGCTTATCCCATGTAGTATCTTGCATTTATTTCATATATATTTGATCTATTCTTAGCTACATACTGGTTTTTTCCCCAGGTGGGATGCAAACTCATTGAAGGCTGGAACTGATTCATTTTTGTCTTTTTCTCCCTATTAAGTATTTCACACAAAGTTTGATAAATAGTAGGTACTAAATAAATGCTTGTTGATTGGGAGGAAAACCCTCAGGTGAACATTCATCTATGAGATTTTGGTGTATACAGACTAGAGAGTGTGGGACTGAAGCCCTCAACCCAAGCAACAGGGTCATAGATCATGGATTTCAGAACTGGGAGGGACCTTAAAGGTAATTGAGCTCAACCTCCTTATTTTACAGATAAGGAAACTGAGGCAGAGAGTGGTGAGGTGACTTCCCCAGGGTCATCCCGCTGTTGTCTGAGATGGGATTCAAATCCCAGATCTTCATGAGTTCAAGTTTGGCATCTCCTCGGTTTCCTTATCAGTAAAATTGTGCTAATAACATGAGTTTTGGATGGTTTTGAGAATCGAATGAGATCAAATTCAACTTAGCATAGAGAAAATAAAGATTGACCCTCCTCAGGATTTAGTTTCTTGAGGGTGAAATGCAGTGCCTGTATCTTGCCATCTATTGTTTCTCACACTAGTTCATGTTTCCCACCAATAAGGATTGTTGTTGAGTTTTTGTCTCTGTATTCCCATCATCTGGAACAAAATAGATGGGGAAGAAGTCATTAATGATCATAGATTTAGAGATGGAAGGCATTTAATCTCTCATTCTACAGATGAGGAAACTGAGGCCCAGAGTTACATTTCTTCATCTGCAAAATGAAGGTATTGGATGCGATGGTCCTTTATAAGGGTCTTCCAGATCTAAAACAATGTGGTCTTTTGAGTTGCTTAGGATCTTACAGAGAGCAAGTAACTAGGGTGGGATTTGATCCTGCATCCTCTGACTTCAAATCTAGTCCCAGTTTTGCTGCAGTATACTGCCTCTTGATGCTAGAGCTGAATTGGCCTTTATTCCTTAGCTGTCATTTATCCAGAAAAAAACTGTAGGCAAAGCACTCTTTAAAGATCTATATTAATGGAAGTTGTTATATTAGCTGTATATTACCTCCTAAAGCTATCTTGTCCAATGTCACCTCCTCCTCATCTTTGGCTCTGCCAATGAACTCACAGCTCTGAGACATCTGTCCACGTTGGAGGGGCTCCAAGGCCAAATTCAGTGATGAATTGTGTGACTGTCATCCAAGTTCCTGCCTCAGCAAGTGAGGGAGGTCCATTGCCAGAAGGTTGGCCATCAGGTGATGAATGTTTTTGGCCATGGAGACCAAGGAAGACAGTCTGTTTAGGTCTTTGGTGGTGGGGGGGTGGGATAGAGGGGGGAACTGACAAATGATGGTGTATCTAGAAAAGGGTGAATGATCAGGAGAAGGGAAAATGCTTCCTGAGGATCGATTGAAGAGACTCAGGGAGTATGTGCTCATCACCTTTAGGTACCTCAAGGGCTGTCTTGTGGAAGGGGCAGTGGACTTAAGCTGCTTGTCCATGGAAAGCAGAACGAACAGTGAATATCAGCCTAGTGCAGTGGGAAAAGCCCTGGCCTTACAAGCACAGGGTACTTGGGCACAAAACATCCTCTGATGCTTACTTCCTGTGTGAGCTTGGACTCATCCTTCAGCTTCCCTGGGCCTCAGGCTCCCCATCTGTGAAATGAAGGGGTTAGATTAAATGGTTTCTAAGGTCAATGAGCCCATGAGCATCTGAGGTCAGGGAGCGCTTCCTAACAGCTATAACTAAATGGAATGAGCAGCCACAGGACTGAGGGTCTAGGCCTTCCCTCCAGGACTCCCAGCAAAGACAAGATGACCGTTGTTGGAGATGTCATAGGTGCTTTGCAAACCTTAAAGAGCTACACAGATGCTCATTATTATTATTCAGGCAGAGAGTAGACCAGATGGCCATGCAGAACCCTCCTATACCTTGAATTTCATATATTTAATTATTCAATAAAGACGGCTGCTTGGTGTAGTGGAAAGGTGGATTTGGAGTCAAGAATCCCTGGTTTAATTCCTGCATCAGTCTCTTCCTCTTAGTAGCTTACACCTTTCTGAGCCTGTTCCCTAACTGAAAGGAATAAGCATTTATTAAGTACCTACTATGTTCTCGGCACTTGTACTAAGCACTGTACAATTATTATCTTAGTTGGAAATATATTAGCAACATAAAATGAGGATAGTACGTGTTAGCACCCACTACTCAGAGTTATGAGGATCAAAGGGGACAATGTCTATAACTTTGGAGTGATGCCTAGATGTCAGCTACAATTTTAATTTTTATTCTTTTCATCTTCTGTTTAATGGACATGGATCAAAATAGCCAAGTAACAATTCTGTTCTAGTTTGCTATCATCATTGTTGTTACCAGGTACAGGGCGCTGTGCTACGAATTGGAGGTGAGGTTAAGTTTCAATAAGACAGTCTCTGCTTTCAGGGAACTCACAGCTTATGATGACATTTCTTTTTTTCCATTTAATTTTTATTTTATTTTCTCTCAATTCCATGTAAACAAAAATTTTTTAACATTTATTTCTTAAAATTTTAAGTTCCAAATTATTTTCCTCCCTTTCCTTCCCACCTTAAGAAGCAAGCAATTTGATTTAGTTTATGCATACATAGTCATGCTTGACATTTCCATATTAGCCATGTTGTAAAAGAAAACATAGACTAAAACAACCTCAATAATAAATTAAAAAAGGGAGGTTTCAATTAGCATTCATGTAACATCAGTGTTTTCTGTGGGGATGGATAGTATTTTTTGTCCTAAGTCCTTCACAATTATTTTGGATCATGTATTGTTGAGAAGAGCTAAGTCATTCACAGATGATCAGAGTACAGTATTGCCGTTACTGTGTACAAAGTTCTGCTTCTCTCATTTCATTTTGCATCAGTTCAGACAAGTCTTCTCAGGTTTTTCTGAAAATATCCTGCTCATCATTTCTTATAGCACAGCAATATTCCATCACAATCATATACCGCAACTTGTTCAGCCATTCCCAAATTGATGGGTGTCCCTTCAGTTTCCAATATTTTGCCCCCACAATATAGGTCCTTTTAAAAATTTGATCTCTTTGGAATACAGACCTAGTAGTGGTATTTCTGGGTAGAAGTTTATGCAGAATTTAATAGCCCTTCGAAGCATAGTTCCAAATTGACCTTCAGAATGGTTGAATCAGTTCACAGCACTACCAACAGTGCATTAGTGTCCTATTTTTCCACGTCCCCTCCAACATTTGTCATTTTTCTTTTCTTTTATATTAACTAATCTGATAAGTGGGAGGTAGTACCTCAGAGTTGTTTGATTTTGCATTTCTGTAATCAGTCGTGATTTAGAGCATTTTTAATATAAGTGTAGATAGCTTGGATTTCTGCTGAAAACTACCTTTGACTATTAGCAATTGGGAAATGACTTGTATTCTCATAAATTTGACTGTTCTCTATTTGAGAAATGAGGCCTTCCTCAGAGAAATGTGTTGTTAAAAAAAAATCCCGCCCCCCCATGTCCTGTTTCCCTTCTCATCTTGGCTGCATTGGTTTTGTTTATGCAAAGCCTTTTTTAATATGATGTAATCACGATTATCCATTTTACATCTCGTAATGCTATCTATTTCTTTTTCTTCACAAATTTTTCTCTTATCTGTAGATTTGACAGGCAAAATATTCCATGTTCCTCTGATTTACTTATTCAGTAATACCTTTATGTCTAAATCATTTTGACCTTATCTTGGTATACAGTATGAGTTGTTGGTCTCTACCTGGTTGATGTCCTTTGTTCTCGAAGAGGACCAAAATGACATCATTATGCTAGAGCCAAGTTTCAGTGTGCCCAACTATGACTCGTCAGACCAATTTGAGCTCAGAATGCTCTACCACAGGTTGGGCATAAATAGCCTATGTGAACATTTGGGGTGGATTCTCCAAACTTGTGCATCCTGCGCTTCCTTTGAGCTGTTTCAGTTCTGCTTTGCTCATAGAGCACAGCATACTTTCTGATGTGGGTACGTCATGATTAATGATCCTGTGCCAGTGTCTCCCATGTCACACAATCAGTTCCAGAGTTCTTAAGAGAGACCTGGAGAGTGTCCTTGTTTCCCTTCTGAGCACCATATGAGCATTTGCCCTATGTGGGTTCTCTGTAAAATAGTCTCTTTGACAAGCGTATGTTTTGCGTTTGAACTATACGGCCAGCCCATCAGAGTTGCGCTCTCTGAAGCATAGTTTGAATGCTTGGCAGTTCAGCTCAAGCAAGGACTTCAGTGTCTGGTACCTTATCCTGCCTAATGATCTTCAGAATCTTCCTAAGACAGTTCAAATGGAAGCGATTCAGTTTCCTGGCCTGGCACTGGTTGACTGTCCAGGTTTCACAGGCATACAACAGTGAGGTCAGTACATCGACTCTGTAGACCTTCCTTTTGGTAGTCAGTCTAACACCTCTTCTATTCCATACTTCGGAGCCTCCCAAACACTGAGCTAGCTCTGGCAACGCATGTGTCAACCTCATTAGATACATCCCTGGAAAGTACACTACCAAGGTAAGTGAACTTATCCACAGCATTCAAAACTTCTCCATTTGCTGTATCTGATGATTCCAAGGATAGATGGTGTGGTGGTGACTGATGGAGCACCTGTGGGTTTTTTTTGGTGTTAATTGTTAGGTCAAAACTAGCCCAGACAGCAGAGAATTGACCCATACTTAGTTGCGTCAGCTTCTGAGGCTGCATCGAGTGCACAATCATCTGCAAACAGAAAATCCTGCACCAACACTCCCTCCATTTTGGTCTTGGCTTGTAGCCTTTTCAAGTTGAAGAATTTACCATCAGTGTGATAGCTGACCTTGGTGCAATTTTGTCAAGTAGTGAGCTCTTGTCCCTAAAACTTGGATCTTTGGGTTTGTCAAACACTAGATTACTATGGTTATTTACTCCTAGTTAGTCCCACTGTTGTGTATCTGATAAGTGCTACTCATCCACCACTCCGTGTCTTCACCAGTACCCGATTGTTCTGACGTGACCACTTTGTAATAGTTTGAGATTTGTGCTGAGGAATCATCTTCACATTTTTTTCTCATTGATTCTCTCCTTGACCTTTGGTCTTCCAGATTAATTGTGTTATGATTTTTTCTAGCTCTATAAAATACTTATTTTTGTAATAAGTAAATTAATTTACAGAATTGTCATTTTTGTTATATTGGTTTAGCCTACCAGTAAGCAATTACCATTTCTCAAATTGTTTAAATTTGGCTTTACTTGTGTGAAAAGTGTTTTGTATTGTGTTCACATAGTTCTTGGATTTGTCTTGTAGACTCCCAAGTAGTTTATATTGTCTCCAGTTACTTTAAATGGAATTTCTCTTTCTGTCTCTTCCTGCTGGACTTTGTTAGTAACATACAGAAATGCTGGTGATTTATGTAGATTTATTTTATGTCCAGCAGCTTTGCTGAAGTTGTTCATTTCAACCAGTTTTTTAGTTGATTCTCTCGAATTCTCTAAGTATACCCTCCTGTCATCTGCAGAGAATGACAGCTCTTGTTTCTTCTTTGCCTCTTCTAATTCCTTCAGTTTCTTTTTCTTCCCTTAATGCTATAGCTAGCATTTCTAAAACAATATTGAATGATAGTGACGATAAGGGTCATCCTTGTTTCACCCCAATCTTATCTGGCTTATCCCCATTAAAGATAGTGGGTGCTAATGGTTTTAGATAAATACTACTCATCATTTTAAGGAAAACTCCATTTATTTCTAAGCTTTCTAGGGTTTTTCATAGGAGTGAGTGTTGTGGTTTGTCAGAAGTTTTTTCTACATCTGTTAATTCTTGTTGTTCATGACAACATTTCATATCATAGGATCAGAAGGGGTAGATGGGACCTCCAAGTCTATCTGGTGATAAGATTATAGAATCTTAGTTTAGATAGTAGAGGTAGAAGTAGTAATTTTAAAGGTATGTATAGTAAGACCCTTGTCTTGCCCTGTGTGCTTTGCTTTTTTTCACTTGAAGCCTTTGGGTTGAACTTTGGACTTGGAATCAGGAGGGCCATGGGTTCAAATCCCATCTCAGCTATCTTCTAGCAGTGTGACCCTGGACAAGTCACTTAACCTCTAGGGGCCTCAGTTTCCTTCTCTGTGAAATGAGAGTGTTGGCCTCAGTGGCCTCTAAGATCTCTTCTAGCTTTAGATCTTTGATGCCAAGGTCCTTTAGGATTAGAATTCAAAAGTTCTGCCTTGCGTGACTTCCTGTGATCTCACTAGGAGTGACTGGTATTATATTTGAACGATTTTGCCCTCAATTTCCAAGTAATATACTAGTTGGTCAACTGGAGAGTTAAGAAGCGCCTCTTAGTCAGAGTAACCTATCAGTCCCACTGCAGAGGAGTTGGGATGAAGAATGATAATCAAGAAATCAAAGATTTTCTCACCTGCCCCAAGGTTGGGCAGCAGGCAGCATTGCCTGTGGTCTTAGCGCTTTGTCAGGCTTGTGACCAGCGTGCCTTAAGTTCATCGTCTCTGAGTTAGAGAACATTAGAGCTGGTAGGACATTAGACGCCACCTAAAACTAGCAGTTCTCATACTTCATGGTGTCAGGATCCCTTTATACTCTCAATAGTTATTGAAGATCCCCTAAAAGACCTGTTGTTTTTCTGGGTTGTATCTTTTGATGCTTATGGTATTAGAAATTAAAACAATTTAGTCTTATTATGAATATAGTTTGACATTGAAAAGATCTTGGGGACTTCTAAGTCCCAAGATCGCTGTAAGAATTGCTGAATTAAGCCAACGTCTTGAGTTTGCCAATGAGCTTCTGACCCAGTTTCACCTCTAGCTTTCGGAATCGTAGTTGAGTCCATGCTGTTATTGCTGTGTAAGCTTCTCCGTCTATGACTTTGAGCCTCTGCTCAATGACCCTTTGATCTCCAGTCCAGAAGGCCTCTCCAAGGCCACCCCTCCCCTCTATGTGTTGTCTTCTGTTAGAAGGTAAACTTCTCAGGGCAGATACTTGCATGCTTTTCGTATTTATGTTCTGAGTACTTAGCACTTGCTTGGCACATATTAAATGCTTGATAAACAGAAAGGTGGAATAAGCATTTACATTGCACCTACTATGTACCAGGTACTGTGCTAAATGCTTTGAAAATATCTCATTTGATCCTTCAGACAACCCTGAGAAATAGATGCTGTAATAATTGTCATTTTTTCAGTTGAGGAAACTGAGACAAACAAGTTAGGTGACTTCTTTGGGGTCATACAGTTAGCGTTGGAGGCTGAATTTGAACTCAGGTCTTCCTGACTCCAGAGCCAGTGCTGTTTCCAGTGTGAGACCTAGCTGCTTAATTCATGTTTCATTCATTCATTCATTCGTTCATTCACGTGGGAGAGATAGGACTTGACCCCATGTCTCCTGACTTCCAAGTCTGGTGGTGATCCTTCTATATCACATGGCCTTTGGCTGAGTATGCTCCATTGTGAAGGGCTAAGATCTGCCTGCAGGGGAGATCATTCCCCTGAGATGGCTGTACTCCATTTGGGGGGCTAGCTCTCAGGTACCTGGGGCTAGAGTGGAAATGACTTCTTGTTGACCCGTGTTTCTTTATCTCAGCACCTTCTGTTGGCTAGCTGCCCAAGTGAGGAATTCAGGGCTATGTTCTTGTGAGGCTTCTTACAAGGCACTGTGTATGGTGGCCATGTCCTGTGTGGTCTTGGAGTTAGCGGGAGAGTGTGGGCACATCTTTGAGTCTCCCATTTGTGTAGTGGGGACATTCTCCGGCTCCCAGGATACTTAGTAAAGAGAACCCCGGTTAAACCCATAGGTGTCATTGCAAAGGCGGCTTTTATGATCTCAGGCTCTTTCCTCTCTTCATTAAATCTGGTTTAATGTGGGGCAGGGAAAGATGTTAGAATTTGGAGTCAGGAGATCCCTCTTCAAATCAGCCTTTGCGACTTCCCATTCCAAGTTTGATCTCAGGCAAGAAATTTCACCTCCCTTAGGGAGATCACTGCTCAAAGGGCCCAAGTTCCATCATCTTGAAAATGAGGATGGCCTCGGTGAACTCTATGTCCTTCCAGCCCTAAATCCATAATCCCATGACCTTCTTTTTTCAAGGTGTACTGGACTTCTCAGTCAACAAGCCTACTATGTGCCAGGCACTGTACTGATCACTGAAGAGATAAAGGAAAAAACATTATTTCTATCCTCATAGAGCTTATAGTCTAATGGTGCAGGGGGACACAACGTGCCTCAACTATGTATAAGATACATACAGTGTAACAGGCAGTGATCTCAGAGGAAAGGCACATGTTGGGTTTGGGATAGAGGGAGGGAACAGGGAAAGGTACCCGCAGAAGAAGAGATTCCATCTTGAGTCTTCTGCCATAGTCTATATAGAGGGGGTTTTGCTTTGGTGTGGTTTATTTTTTTCCTTCTAACTTTCAGAATCAGCATTGTCGCTGCTTCCTTGTTAACATGTCCCCAAACTGATTGTGATAAGAATAGCCAGTGTGATTCATTTGCTAGCTCTAACCAACAACAGTGGATATTGGACCAGCTTGAGAGGCAGTGTGGTGTGGTAGATGGCACAGAAGTCTCCAAACTTTTTAAATAATGTGACTATTGCTAAGACATTTTTGAGCATGTGTGCCTATTTATTTATAAATTACATACAGTATGTACCAATATTACCCTATACATTTTGTATGAATATGTACATTGTGAAGGGCAGAAATAGAAATTAGATGAGATAAAGAAGAAATGTTACTAGATTTTCGAGGTACTAGCCGCTGAATTCATTGAGGTTGGGATTCCAAGGTGTGACATTATGAGAAGTGTGCTTTAGGAATACTCCTCTGGCCACTTGGGGAGAGATTTGAAGCCAGGCAGTCAGTTAGGAGTCTGCCTTGGTAGTTTAGGTGAGGGGTGATGAGGCCTGAACTAGAATGCTGTGTGACAACTGAAAAAAGGACAGCAGGTGAAAGATGCGATGGAGATGGAAAAGGGATGTGGCAGTTGAGGGATGGAGGGGATAGTCGAAGAGGACACTGAGTTCATGAAGTTTGGCAGATTGGAAGGAGGCAGAAATAGTGAAGTTCAGAAGGGAGAGGGTTTGCCAGGAAATCACATAGTGAGATGTCTACCCATACTTCTCTCCTCATTCTGTGACGTACTTTGTCCAAGGGAAAAAGGGAAGAGCCTGGGGCCCTGGAAGGTCAGACCCAGCCAAGATATGCTATAGGGGCTAGGGTCGGGGTGAGGAGAGGGAATGCTGCCTATCAGGCTACTAAAGCTCGCACCCCATGGTTGGATTATAACTGCCCTGCCAGGAGCAGGTTGAGAGCTTGCAAAGAGCTGCTGACACCAGAAAGAGAAGTGTGTGTGGTGGGGGAGGATCCATTGATCGTGGATGAAGGATGGGGACAAGAAACACATCTTTGAGGGGGCCATTGCAGGGTGTGAGCCATGACCCTGTCTCCTAATGGTGAGCCCTTGGAAATCATGCCATGGCCTACCTGGGGGCTCCCATTATGGAGATGCTGAGAGAGTGAGCTGGCCTCTTAGTCAGGAAGACCTGGGTTCAGCCCTTGCCTCTGACATGTACGCTCTGGGTAAATTAGTCAATCATCACAATTCCCTGAGCCTCAGTTTCCTCATATGTAACAACAGGGTTACAACCTTTCTTAAATCCACAGAATTGTCATGAGGCTTGAGTCTAATAATAATGATAACAAGAATAATATATCAGAAGTGCTGCGTGATCTGGAAAGCATCCTCTTCCTCCTTCTTCTCCGAGGTCTCTTGGGGATAGGGTATAGACCCATGCTGGGGAAATCAGAGATCCTGAAAAGATTGAAGGAAAATCATATTAACATTTTTTAAACAGCTGCATCACAGATGTTAGGTGTCTAAAGCACAAGGGGAAATTAGCGTGGTGGAGTGGATTGGGGGCTGGCCTTGAAGTCGGGCAAGACTTAACTTCAAGCCCAGATTCTGACATGCTGGCTGCATGGTGTTGGGCAAGCCTTTTAACTACTCTGTATCTTAGGAAGCTAAGACTTGATCACAAAGGAGTGGCTGGTCTACGTTATCTGGGGGAGTTTCCATACTTGGAATTCCTTATATAGGTGAATTCGTAAAACCATACCCTGCACCACTCCCCTACTGTTCTCTTTTTAAGTGATGTCTCAAGCCATAGGCAATATATTTTTCTAAAGGGAGTATGGAAATGATTTTTTTAGTTGTATGTGTGTGAAAGTATTTACACTATAAGCCATGTGAGGCTGGAGACTGGAGTCAGGAAGACCTAAGTTCAAATCCAGTCCCAGGCACATTCCAGCCGTATGACCTTGGGCAAGTCATTTAACCTCTGTCTACCTTATTTTCCTCGTTTGTAAAATGTGGATAAAAATAAGGCCAGTCAGGATTGTCATGTGGATCAGATGAGATATGGGTAAAATTCTTGTAAGCCTTAAAGCACCATATAAATCCCAGCTGGTATGATATCCTCACTGGTTCTCCTACTAAACCCTTTCTTTGAACAAGCAGTGACTTCACAAACATTGGTTTCAGGCATCCTCTGTGCCAGGCACTGGACATATAAATACAAACCACTCCCTACCCTGAGGCAGCTTCCAGCTGGTTTGGGGAGGTGGCCCTGGGCTCTCCCAGGCCCTCCCAGCAGAGTACAAGCATGGGCAGTTTCTTCCAAGCTGGGACTCCTTCAGTTACAGGACCAGTGATGGGTTGATTCTCTGTGTCCATGGTCTGAGGATCAGCCTAGCTTGGTGCAGAGGGTTCAGGACTTTAGAGCAAGGTGGTGACCACCAAATGCAAGTGTGCGAAGGCACAGAGGGTTGTAATTGTCATAGGTGGAGGGACTACTTATGTTTATATGAGCCAAATCGCAGCTCCTGGAGTTTCCAAAGTGTGGCTATCTGTCCAGGTTGTTTACGGTCACAAGCAACCCACAGGAAAGTACAAATGACAGAGCCACTCTCCCATCTCATTTCAAAGGTTTACATGCAAGGCTGTCAGATCTGTTCTTCAGATATAAAACCACAAAAAGCCATTGAAAAGACAAATCACTGAGATCGTCTATAGAATCTCAGAGTTTGGGCTTCTTCCACTGTATTGAAATCTCCACACATCTCTGTGTGATCATGTAGTCTCTGCTTGTATACCACCAGACAGGGCACTCATCTCCTTACGACACAGCCCATGCTGATGCTAGGTGCTTCCAACAGTTTCATGATTCTTTTCATTCTCTGCTCTGCCTCTGAAAAGACTGACAGAAAAGAGTCCTGCAGGACTGAGAAGCATCTTGATTTTCCTTCTTCTGTGGGTTGCCTTGGCCACAGAATTTCCCCACCTATCACTCGGTTGCTAGGGATGTGCCTCTCAGTGCTGGACTGGTCCTCAGGCAGAGAGAGACTGTTTAATGGTTCTTAGACTTTCCAGCCTAGTCAGACCTGTTCAGGCTTGTGTTATTTCTGGCATATCCATTAGAAACTCACTTCTGCTGATTTCACTTCACCAAGTACTTACAGACTTTCCCTAGCATGCTAAACTCCTGGGCTGCAAAGGAAAAAAAAAGCCTATGAGCATTTTTTAAATCAAGTTGACTCAGCAGGCATCTCTTAAGCACTTACTGTATGCCAGGTGAAGTGCTGGGGATACAAATAGGTGCAAAGAGAAAGATCCCCTGCCCTGGGGGCCTGGCCTTCTAGTGAGGGAAGAGAACTTAGAAAAAGGAGCTGAAATGTAATGGGAGAATGAAAGCTGGCCATCCTGGGCCCTTCCTCAACCTGGAGGTTCTGGGAAAAATAAGCAGTGGCACAAGGACAGAGGGAGAAGGCAGCTAAGTCATCTCAGTGGTGTCTGTGGTGACGAAAGAGGAGAGCAATTCCTGTCCTCAAGGCCTTCCCATTTTATTGAGAGGAAACCTCTACACAGTCAGTTCAATCAGTAGGCATCTATTAAGTACCTTCTGTTTGTGCCTTGTGCTTGATAGGAAAACAGAAATGAAACTGGCCCTGTCCTCAAGTCGCTTCCATTCCACTTCAGGGAAACAGCATTTATACAGAGAAGTAAACAGAAAAATGCCAATCAACCAACTCCCTTTTATTAAGCGCCTGCTATGTGCTAAGAGCTGTGCTGTGTGATACAGGTATAAAGACAAAGGATCCTCCCAGATCTGGCATTCTAATGGAAGGTCACTTGTGCTATAATTCTGCACCGTCCTTCTGTCTGACCTTTGATCTGTTCACCACTGGTCAAAGTCAAGACATATTGAGAAGGCATGATGACAAGAAGATATGGAATGCAGCCAGAATACAATTAATTATATTAATTATCCTAGATTTAGAGATGGAAAGGCCCCTACAGACTATTCTAGCTCAGTCCCATTGAGTCAGTCCATTAGTGTTGTGTCCATTGAATGGGTACCGAGGCAATGAGGTGGATCTAGATCTGGCAGTTTGAAGAAGGAGGGAGGCTGAGCTGCCCTGGGGTGTCCTCACTGCTCCAGTGCTCCTCAATGCCATACGGACTAAGCTTGGCAGTCCCAGCCTCCTCCTGGCAATGTTTCATGCCAGGAACCCCATGATCAATGACAGGTGAACCTTCAAGGCATAGCATGCCCAACCCATCAGGGCCCTGTGAGTCTGGGAGGGGTAGTGGGCTGCTTTGTAAAGAGAATGAAGCACCACAGATGGACCTTCGAGCTCACAGGTATTAAAAGCATCAGACAGAGTGGCCTCCAGAGCTTTGGGGGGATCCTTGAGTTTATTTAGAGTTTATTTCATCATCTGTCTGTGTATCACACAGTGATACCTAGCACAGTGCCTGACACATGGTAGGCACTTAATAAATTTGTGTTGATGGACTTCTCAATCCGGAACTTAATTAATGATCTCATATTGAGTGCTTGCTATATGCTTCCACTGTGCTAGCTACTAGAGATACAAAGCAAAGGAATGAAATAATCCCTGCCCCCAAGGAGCTTCCACTGTAACAGGAGACAATCAGGATATAGAGAAGTATGTATGGAACAAATATTAAGAAGGTAAATGTAGAACACCCGAATCCAAGGTGACTGGAGTATGGGGAGGGCCATAGCAGTTGGGGATTCCCCATAGCAGGGAATTAGCAAAGGCTTCCTATAGAAGGCGGTGTTTGAGCTGGATCTCAAAGAAGGGGAGAGATTCTGTGAGTTGGAGGTAAGGAAGCACTGCATTCCAGGCGTGGGGGGTGGCCCATGGAAAGACTGGAGCTGGAATTGATTAATTTATTCTAAGATGAACAAAGGGTTTTGTGTAGATTATCTTGTTTCAGCCTTATGAAGGCTGGTGTTAAAAGTATTGCCAGTCTTTTACAGTGGGGAAACTGAGGCTTATGGAAGTAAGTGACTTGTCCATGGTGGAACAGAATGTAGTGGATCAGAGATGAGATTTGAACTCAGGTCTTACATGATTCCAAGTTCAGTGCACTTCTCTCTACACTGAGCTGCTTTTCAAAGAACATACCTTGTCAGAGGCAGTAAGTCATGACTTTCCACAGTATTCTAATTTGTTTTGTAATTATTTGTGGATGTCTCAACCCCTTTCTTAGAGTGTAGGTCTCTTCAGGGATTACATTTAATTGCCGGATTCCCTATCCTTAATGCTATGAACACGGTGTGGACTTAATGAGTTTGTAGTTTTGGGAAGCCTGTACCTCGGGGAGCCTGGCTGAATTAGAGGGATGAGACTTTTCATCTCTAGAATTAAGGGGATGGCTGCTATCAGAGCAGTCCCTTGGATGGAAGGCTTGTTATTAAGAGTTGACAGGGTGCAGAAGGAAGCTGCTGATTTTATAAAGGGTCAGGGGGTCAGCATGGTGGCCTGCCCAGAGATCCAGGAGACCTGGGGATCTAGTCATGCCCGGAACACATGATATAGACTATATGAGCCTGTACAAGTCTTAACTTCTTAGGGCCCCAGGCAGCTCTCTCATACACTACATTTTAGAACAGGTCCTGTGTGCCTTAGGAGACAGTCTTTCCTCCCACATCTGGATCAAAAGAAACCAACCAAGCAACAGTGAAGGATGAAGAGCTGTGTTTCTAGGTGGGCCTGGGATTGCTTCAGTCGCCTTTCTTCAGATTTGACTTTAGACCATGCCTGGATCTCTATGACCCAGCTGCTCTGCACAGCTTCACACATCGTGTGCCTTGTACAGAAACACCAAGCTGGTAAAAATGAGCAAACTGCCTTCTGAGGTCAATTTAGGATTTAAAGCTAGGAGGGGCCCTAAGGGCTTTGGCCTCATTAAAGGGGAAACTGAGGCCCACAGAAGAGAAGGAGCCTCCTCAAGTCTGCACAGGTAGTAAAGTCTCCTCAGGTGCCTAAGCCACTGTGCTTTCTACCTGGCCTTGCCCTGGTTAGCCATGCCGCCCGTCCCCCTCAGGGAACAGTGGAATGGAAGTTTCAGAGACTCAGATTTGGGTTTCACAGACAAGCTTCCTAAGAATTATACCTCTCTCCAGGAGACACAGGAGCTCCTCGGTAGGAAGTGAGCCCCTCTTCTTGGAATTTTTTGAGAAGTTCGAAGACTTGTCAGGGGTGAACTCAAGGAGCTTCTTAGTTTGGAGTTGGACCAGATGGACTTAGTAGTCCCTTCCGATCCTACCACTCTCCCCTACCTCTTGCTTTTTGTTTCCAGGTGCTGAGGGTGCCTTGGAGTCAGAAAGACCTCAGTTCACATACTGCCTCCAACTCTTACTAGGTAGTTGTGTGACTCTGGGCTTCCCTTAGCATCAGTTTCCCCTTTTGTAAAATAAGGATGATACAGTTCAGTGCATGCAGTAGTAGTGGTGGTTCCTGGGTGACTTTGCTTGGGGGCCATGGAGGGCAACTTTGACTCAGAGTTCAGGGATGTGGCAGGGGCCAGGCTGGGAGGCTGGACCCAGGGCTCATCCTGGAGCACCTGAAGCTGCAGAAAGTGATGAGCACATGTTTCCAGAAGTGTGTTGGGAGTCTGGCAGCTTCTTGGGTCACTCAGAGCAGAAGTTCATCATGATGTATGTGGATCAGTATCTGTTCACCTGAAGTGCAGCCAGTGTGTCCTGAGCGTGTAGCTCTAAGTCTTCGGAAGTGAGACAGCATGTGAGGCATGTGCTCCTCTACTGGCCATTCAGGAACTCTCCCTGTGTTGTCCAGACTGTGTCTACCCTTCCCCAGAGTGGGCCAACCCTAGACACAACTGGGGAGCCCCTCCTCTTCCCTCCCCTCCCTCCTGACAAAGTGCTTTGAGAATGAAGGGAATAAGGCAGGGGCCAGGGGTGATGCTTGAAATTTGGCTCTATCCCTTGGTGATTCCCCACCCCCTTGTTTGGGAGCCTGGAAAATAATAAAAATAATAATAATAAGGATAATCCGCCTCCTCGGGCTATTTTCAGGGTCAAATCATGTGAAGTAATCATTTGCAAACCTTCAAATGCCCTAGAAATGTAAGCTGTTATATTGTGGTTCAGACAAAGGCAGAACTGCCTGACTTCGGGGTGCCATATCGTGTTGGGTGCTAAGGGAAATGGTATGAAGGGATAATAGAGACTGGGACTAGATTGGGGATTTTGTTGATACAGGGAGGCCCGGATGGGGATCGTCCCTCTACTGAGGCAGGTTGCCACCTTCTCTGCAAAGTTTACCCTTAAAGG
This sequence comes from Notamacropus eugenii, assembly GCF_028372415.1. Classification (NCBI taxonomy): domain Eukaryota; kingdom Metazoa; phylum Chordata; class Mammalia; order Diprotodontia; family Macropodidae; genus Notamacropus; species Notamacropus eugenii. The sequence continues at coordinate 525,777,983 of NC_092873.1, forward strand.
ATTGCTTGGGCAAAAGGTGTTAGGTGCCTTGCCCAGATGGCTCAGAGGTGAGACTTTGAACCCTGAGCTTCTAGGTTCTGAAGCTAGCTCTTTCTGCACTCTGGCACAATGCCTTTCCAATGAAAGAAAAACTCCTTAAAAAGGAATTGGAAAGTGAGGGCTGCTGTGGCTGGTTAGTAACTACCATTGCTGTTTGGCTAGGAGCCATGAGGTGATATAAATTGTTCCCTCTTTTGAAAGGGGGAAATCAATGGAATGTGATCTTCTGGCCCTTGGGCCTGTGCCAGAGGGCATGGTGGGGCTCATTTGGAAACCACAGGGTCAGGTTGAAACATAACTTCGGTTCCCTGGCACCTCACTACCAGATGTTGCTGGTTCCTCATCTGCCCTGTCATGGTGAAATACTTTACTGCCCAGCTCATACTCAGTTGGTTTGTTTCCAACATGGAAGCTGGCTTCCCCTGTGGGCTTTGTGCTTCCCGTGGGATAAATCTTCCCTTCACCCAGTGGTGCAGAGTGCGGCCCATGCATATGTTCTCATGGGATCATCCCCCATTTATCCTGCCTGGTTCTTCCTGGTACATTAGACTGGAGGCTTCTTCGGAGCAGGGACTGTGTTTTGATTTTTCTTTTACCCCCAGTGCTTCACTCAGGTTGTTGTTTAGTTGTTTTTCAGTCATGTCTGACTATTTTTGATCCCCTTTGGGATTTTCTTGGCTCTTCAGCTCATTTTACAGATGAGGAACCTGAGACAAACAGGGTTAAGTGACTTGCCCAGGGTCACAGCTAGGAAATGTCTGAGACTGGATTTGAACTCATGAATATGAGTCTTTTTGACACAAGACTCGATTTGAATTCACGAATATGAGTCTTTTTGACGTGAGGCCCTGTGTTCTCTCCAGTGTGCACATAGCTGATACTTAATAAATGCTCGTTGATTACTTTTTAATAACATTATAAATTACTAAGGGAAGCAATGTAGACAAAGAAGTTGACTTAAGTCTTGCTTCTAACACCACCTGTGTGACTTTGTTTATCCCAGGCAACTTCCTAAGACCCAGTGATAGAGAAGGCCCATGTGCGTTGGTAGAGAGAGATTCCTCACTGGAGAGTTCCCTGTGTCAAGTGAATCTAAGGCCCAGACCAATAATTATAAATCAAAAATATAAAGGTTGTCTTAGAGCATTGTTTGGGGGCACTGAACATAAATACAATAAATTAAACTTGCTTTGAAATATTTCTATTTAAGCCAATAAAATTCGACCCCCAAGGGCCATCATTTTCCAATTACTTCTCCAAGCATCCATCGGAATTCTTGGTTAATTCTTTCCCATTTTCTCTTCTATGACTATGACCAGTGTGTACTCTAGCCTCGTTCTGCTCCCTTCTTCCCTTGTGTAATTTCATTAAAGTATTTCCCGATTTTTTGATATTACTCCTACTTGTTGGTCTTAATTATGTTAAAGTATTTAATTTCATTAATGTATTATAATTTATTCAATTATCCACCTAGTGTTGAATATTTAGGTTGATTCCAGTTTTGTTTTGTTCTTGGCAATGCTAAGTAACATTGCTATGAAAATCTTTGAACTGTCAGCTTTATTTATGGTTGGGTTTCTTTGATAATACTCTAAGGGTATATTCCTTGCAATGGACTTACTGGGTCAAAGGGTAGGATTAATTTTATGCCTTTTACTGAACATTGTGAGGGTTTCCACCCAAAAAGATCCTACAGGTTTACGGATGGATGAACCAGTTTCTCCACAGCTTTGCCAGCATTGAATGTTCTGCAGTACTAACCCCGGGTGATTCTTGCATAAATCCTCCCTCCAGGCTCTGCCCAATGCCGGAAGCCTTTCTCTTGATCTCTGGCCCATTTCTGTTTATATATGTTCTTGGTGATAAGTTGGAATGCGTCATCACCTTGCTAGTGTGTTACAGCATTCTTATGCCCACCCACCATGGTTTTCCCAGCTCTCTTTGGGTCATAGTTGGAATGGCTCAACAAAATAATTATTTCCAAACAGAGTTATGTGATTCATTCACCTTTGTCTCCATTTTTAGAAAGCAGCCAGTTAGCTTCCTTTACTGCTAAGTAGCCTTGTCACCTTTTCAGCCTTCCTAATTTACTTAGACAGATGGATAAGATGGAAAAAAGGTGAAAATAGAGGAGAGTTTGGATGTGACGTCAGAGCCAAGATGCTTTGTGTGGGGTTGAAATTTTGGGTAATATGGCAAGATGAATCTTGAATGGAGGAGGGGCTGCATTAGGAGAGGCAGGGCTTCACAGGAGAAGGAACTGATAGGCCCCTTGTATTCGGCCCAGTTCTGACCGCCTCTGGTGCACCATCTTCAGTTCTGGGCCTTCTAGCTTGGGAAGGACACTGATGAGTAGAAGAGTGTTCAGAGGAGACTGCTGACATTGAGAGTCCTTGCCAGGGAAGAATGAGTTAGGTGAAGTGGCAGATTTAACCTAGAGACAAGAGTTAGGGAGACATTTGAGTCATCTTCTGGTATGTGGTGGGCTGTCTGTCATCTGGAAAAGAGATTGGACGTGGTCTGTTTGGTCCTAGAGGGCATGACTAGGAGCAGGTGCAAAGAGGCACATGTGGGAACGACACCAGGTAAAAATGCTAGGTCATTGTAGGTGTCTGTAGGTTGATTGGTGTCATTAGCGTCCCTTTTATTGGAGTCATCCTACAAGTAAACCACTATTGAGGTTGGACTGTTTGTCAGGTACAGACTGGATGAGATGACTGCTTAGGATGGTGCTGGAATTCAGATCCTTGACCATCACATCATACCAGAAATGATTCCCAATAGCGCCTAAATAGAGAAAGCCTTTTCCTCTAGATGAACCCAGGGACCAGTTTTACATTTTCTTTGATTAAGAGCTCAAAATTCTAGAGGGTAGGTCAGGGGGTCTGTCCCCCAGAAGATTACATTCCAAGCATCCTTGGAGGATTGTGCCAGTAAGACACAGTTATGGGTTGATGGAAAAATCACAAGCTCTCAATTTGAGTTGGGACCAGGGGATCATAGATCAGAGGACTTGGGAAGGATCTTTAGAGGTTATTTCTTCTACCCCTGCCTCCATTTTAGGAAACTGAGGCCTGATGGCAGGAAAATGAGGTGTGAAATATTATACAGGTTGTAAATAGAAGAGTAGAAATTTGAAACCAGTCCTTATGATCTTCTTGATTGTGTGTTGTTTTCCCTACATGTACCTGCTGCATCTCTGTTGGGGAGACAGAAATTTTGTGTTCAGATATTGGCCCTCTTCCTCCTGTGTGACCTTGGCAAGCCAGTCTCTCCGGGTCTCAATTTTCTAATCTGCCAAATGAGAGCTTTGGATCTAATTTTAATTTGAGAAATAGGAAGTGTTTCGTATGTGCTAAGTACCTGTAATACCAGGATAAAATGGAAACATTCCCTACCTTTAGGGATCATAGGGTCATAGATTTAGGACTGAGAGAGAACTTAGCAGCCATCTTGTTATTCAGTGGTTTTTAAAATTTGTGTCTGACTCTTTGGGACCCCATATGGAGTTTTTTGGCAAAGATACTGGAGTGGTTTGCTATTTCCTTTTCCAGTTCATTTTACAGATGAGAAAACTGAGGCAAATAGGGCTGAGTGACTTGCCCAGGGCCACACAGCTAGTAGGAGTCTAAGGTCAGATTTGCACCCAGAAAGATGACTCTTCTTGACTCCAGGCCTGGCACTCTATCCACTATGCCACCTAGCTGCCCAGCAGTTATTTAGCAGTTTAGGAAACTGAGGCCTGTAATAGGACTTATAAACTTGGACCAAGGATACACAGGTTAAAGTGTCACAGTTAAAGCCTCGGATTTCAAATTTAGCTCATTTTGCTCTGAGGTTATCCGGTGCCAAAGTCAATGCTGATTCTGTAATGGTGTGATGATGGGATACAAGATGGATGCACCTCTACAGAATGATACAATGCAATTTCAAGAGGGAGCAGTAAGAAGTAGCATGGCTGAGACCTCTTTGGAACACAAGGCAAGGGTTGAATCTAAAAGAAAACTAAGGACTCTAAGAGGCCAGGGTGAGGTGAGAGCATTCCAGGCACAGAAGTAGGGGATGGAAAGCCTAGGCTAGTGACACCTAGTTAGAAGCAGCTGGCCTTTGTAGCATACTTAATTGTATATTTTGCAAAGTGCTATACGGAAGGTGGCTGATTAGATCATCACAACAACTTTGTAAAGGTAGGTGCTGCTGTTATCAACCTGTTTTATAGAAATAAATAGAGGCTGAGATTCAAGGACTTGCATAGGGTCACGGGTCAATGGCTACATTTGAACTCTGGTCTTCCTGACTCTAAGACCCACAGTAGGTCAGTTTGACTAGAAGGCAGAGTAAATGAAGGGGAGTTAAATAAAACAAAACTGAAGATAGAAAGATAGAGGTGAGGAGCAGGTTTTGGAGGGCTTTAAATTCCAGGCAATAAAGACCAAAGATAGTTTTAGGAATGCTTCCGGTGTTTGCTCAAGAGAGGGAAATTTCTGAGTTTGAGACTTTGTCCTCAGAGTAACTGGACTAGATAATGTCTGAAGGCCTTCTGAACTGTGAGCTCTGTCAGAGTAATGACTTGCTCAAGGTCACCTGGTTAGTGAGCAGATGTGGAAATAAAACACCAGCTCTCAAGTTTGACTTATTATGATGCAAGGGTCCTGTAATTTCAAATGTGTTGGGTTGTTGGCAGTTTAGAGAGCTACATTCTAGAACTTCATTATGCAGTATAACAGAACACCAGCGGTCCATTTGAAAGTTTTCCATCAAAAAAACTTGACCAAATTTCATTTTCTGGTTTATGAAAGGAAATTTATCTTAAAAAAGTAACAAAAACACTTTAATCAGTCACGTAGCCTTTATTAAGCACTTACTGTGTGCCAGACGATGTGCTCAAGATACAGCCAGATCATCTTTGAAGGTATGTTTCTTTCAACATGTCTTTATATGTAACTCTTGGTAGTGCCAGAATTTAATATGACCACAACTACTTGAAGGTTCTTATGGCCCTTTCAGTATCTTTGAATGAAGTTTGTTACTGTCCAAAGTACCATAATAATTTCTAAAAGGAAATTATGTAGAAGATCCTGACAGTATGATTATATCCCCCAAACCCTCAATGGAATTTTCAGGGAAGGCAGATTTAGGCTTGCTGGGAAGGGGAAAAACTTCCTCATAATTGGTGCTATCTCATCAGGGCACAGTTTGTGAGAAACAGGTTTTAATTAGATAAGAACGTACGGAGGTACTGAGTTGAGTTGGGAGCACCTCTGGCCAGCTGAGAGGTATCAGACATCCCAAATAGGAATGGGTTGCCTTGGTTCCCTTTCTCCCCCTAATTAACTGGTTTTTTTTTAAAGTTTATTTTTATTCTTAACTAATGGGTATTTCCACATATGTAGTCAAAGTGTTTTTTCTAAAGAGGACCATATGAGAAACTGCAGATCCTTATTTTAAATCACTTGCTTTTCACATATATAATAAACTCAGTAGCTTTCAAAACTGCCCTTCCTGTCTGTGCTCCTTGCTGGCCTTCCTTCTGTTTTCTTCTCTACAATTAAAAAAAAAAGTTGTTTCCATTACAGTGAGTTCCTTTGTTTGAGCAAGGGCTGAGGTGGCCACTCTTGGGGAATGGTGGAGACTGGACTATTATTTCTCATGTTCAGACTGGACTTGCTGCGATTTGAGATCCCTGGCTCTTGAGGTCTGGAGATTTGTCGACCCTCTACTCCTTCCCCAAACTTTATGCTGCCTTTTGCAAGATGGCAGCAGGGAGATGCTGAGAGGCAAATGTTTGGAGTGTTCTTATTATCTGCCCTCTGGAGGACATTGCCAAAAAGCTGATGGAAAGATGGAAGCAGTGTCAGTGGCGGTGTTCACAAGTTGTCCTGCCTGAGCAGATGGTGCTGGGGAGAAGAAACTGAGATCGTGCTGATCCAGAGGAAGCAGCCAAGCTAGCGCAGAAGCCCACAAGCTGGGCAGCTGACAAGGGCCTATGGACTTGGCAAGGCTGAGAACTGTGTGCAGCCCAGGGGCCTGTGGAAGTGGAAGGAGCCTGCTTGTATGATATGCTAAGAAAAAACCCCCCACGAATCAGTCCCTACCCCTCTTTGGTTGCTGATTATAAGGGGAGTGATTCTGCAAAGGAATGCAGCAAAACCTGATATCTTCTGCAGTGTGCCCTAATGTGTATCAATCAACATCCCCGAAAGGTGGATGAGACCAGATATGCAGTATCAGAGACTGAAAGATGGAATGATCGGTGGAGAACAGACTTTCTTAGACAAATACCCTACTGTGATTTTTGGAAGATTCTTTAAAATCAAGCAGTCAACAAACATTCATTAAGCACCTACTATGTGCCAGGCACCGTATACCATACAAAGAAAGGCAATGGTGGGGTCTGGGTGACTCTGGTGCTTACTACCTGTCTTCTCTTGGGGAAGTTACTTTGCCCTCAGTTTCCTTGTCTGTAAAATGAGGAGGTGGGACTAGATGGGCTCTTGAGTTCCCTTTCACCTTTAGCTCTAGGATCTGTGAATGCCTCCTGCCACTCACTGCCTATAGGACCTTGACCAAGACCCTTCTTTCTCTTGGCTTGATTTTCTTTACCTCTTAATGTGGATATTGGACTAGCTGGCCCCGAAGACCTCTTTTGTCTTTAAATCTATGCTCTTCATAGACTTCCTGTGAGATAAATATGATGGGTATTATCATCGCCGTTTTACAGAAAAGGAAGCTGAGTCTTAGAGAAATGTGACTTGACAGGTGGTTAGCAAGTGTTGGAGAGGGGATTGGAACCTAGATCTTGGTAACTCTAATATTTTAAGCCCTGGACCATGCTGTGTCTTCCTGCATGACTAGTTTTATGATCTTGGGCAAATTTGGATGGATCGCTCATTTCTAATTCAGATCTGTGATTGTTGGGAGCTTTTCTCCCCACCTCCTTCCATCCTAGACTTTGAATGGCTTCACTGGTGTCTGAAAGCTGAGGTGGGGCCTTCATTTGCACTAAGCCCCCAGACTTCTGAAGGGGTAGTTAAGGTGTGCCATGGGTGGGGTGCCTTCTCACTGGCCAAAGAGTTGATAAGAAAGGAAGAGGAGAGGGACACTGTGAGCCGGTTTTGTAATTAGCAGTCAGTCACTCATACAGCATTCGTTATGTGCTGCTGATGTGCCAGGCACCATGCTAGCTGACGGGGTTACAAAGGTGGCATTGGTTTACCAGAGTAACTTACTCTGAACTTTGAATAGTGCATGACTGCTTTGCCGGAGTTTATCAGAAGCACCTTCAGCTCCACCATCCATTTTGAGATATCTTTTTTCTTGGTCGTTTGTTCAACAAATTATTTGTTTAGGAGACTGGGTCTCCCTATTACCCTCCCCCAGTTCAAGCTGAAAGTGCACCCAAGCCCTTTGGGACTCCTCCCTACTGCTGCTGGGTACTTCCTGAAGCATTGATCTGTACAATTTCTGCCCTTGTCTGGTTTGCATGGTGACCCCTTGCTCCTTGGGGCTCACCCTGTCAGTGACAGCTTAGTGTAGAGAATAGGAGTTACAGGTGTGTGTCACCCATCCAGCCCCACAAATTATTATTAGGTATCTACTATGCGGCTGACGCTGCCCTGGGCAGCTTATAGTCCAGTGGGCAGAGGGAGAAGGAATGCAAAATGGACACTTTTAAGTCAGTACAAAATTTAAACCAAGTAAATTTGAAGTAATTTTTTTTGGGGGGAAGAGGGACAGGGAGGAGAAAAGGCCTCATAGAAGGAACCAATTGATGTGAGTCTTGAATGGAGGTAGAGTTTCAGAGAGATGGAAATGTGAAATAAATACAGAAAGGTTGTTTGGAGCCAGACTGCCAGTCAGAGGGGATCCCCTGGAGCTTCTGGGGGCTGGCATGACAGGACCAGGTTTTGGCTTTACGAATAGGAGCTTGGCAGTTGTGTGGATGACAGGTTGAAGGGAGGTGGGGGAGGAACTTAGTTATATTCAGACTTTTGACTTAGAGAATCACTGATTTACCAATAAGTGACTCATTGAAGAGTGACTCAGGCCAGGCTTCTGGTGTCTAAACTGCCAGAACTCTGCTTCTGTTCTGAGCTGAGTTACTAAGCTGAAAAAACAACAGCAGCCTTTTTCAGAAAATAATATTTCCTTTGGACAAAACTGGTTGCCCAAAAGGGTAGGAGGGGGAAGCTGGTGATGGTACAACTTCGAGAGTCTTCTCAGGTCAATGCATCGATTTGGCAAGTGCCTACTGTGCGTCAAGTGCTGTGTGAGGGATGAAAAGACCAAGGAAACATTGTCTCCCTTCTAAGACCAGGTCTTTTGGAAGTAATAACAGCCCAACGAATATTTGTTAAGTGTCCAGTCTGGGCTGATGCCCCTGCGCAGGCCTGTCTAGCCGTCTGTCCGCACCAAGTCCGGCAGCAGAAGCCAAGGCCACAAGGCTGCCCAAGGAGGGCTGAGCGGATCCGTCTCAGAGATGATGTGCTCAGCAGCCATGGCGCTGGACCTTGAGCCACTATCCTTCCAGCTGGGGTGAGAGAAGGATGCCCAGTTTCTAAAGAAAAAAAAAATTAGCTAGTGTGAGCCAGGTTACTTTACTCTTCTCTGGGGATTAACAAAAACAATGCCTGTCTTCAAGAAACTTACATTCTACTGAGGGGAAACAACCCATGGACCTAAGTAGAGTTTAGGGAAAACTGAGGTGAAGAGAAGGTTCTCAAATGGAGGAAGGAGGAAGGGGAGCCCTGAGCTGTGCAGGAATACCAGGATTCCCAGAGGTAGAGGGAGGCATGGAGCATTTCTTCTTCTTCTTTTTAATGTATTTATTTTATTCTGAACTAATTTGGACATTGCCACTTGAGGTCTTCGAAGCGAATGCAAGCCCTTCGTACTTCCTTGGAAACCAGAGCTTGGAAATGCATGTTTCTGGGTGGCAAACAGTCAACAGACTTGAGAGCTTTATGATTTTGAAGTCAGCTTTCAAAAGTTAATTTCTTTTATTTTTATATCACCTTTGATTCTTATTAAATATCTTCCTTTCCTATAAAAAAGGGCTGCAAGAGTAAGTCAGCAGAGCTTAGCACACATTAACCAGTCTGACCTCCTCGGTGGAGTTTCCTATTCAGCCTCCACCTCAGCAAAGACAGGAGGGAGGAGCCTGCCTATACCCGTCTCCTCTTGGGGACCATGCAAGCTGTTTGCTTATTCCCTTTCTTTAGAAGTAGCTTTGGGTCTGGCATTTTGTTGTTCAATTCTTTTTCAGTTGTGTCTGAGTCTCTGTGACCCCAATTTGGGGTTATCTTGACAGAGATACTGGAGCAGTTTGCCATTTCCTTCTCCATCTCATTTTACAGATGAGGAAACTGAGGCAGACAGGGTGAAGTGACTTGCCCTTGAACATAGTAAGTGTCTGAGGCCAGATTTGAACTCAGGTCTTCCTGATTCCAGGCTCAGTGCTCAATCCACTGAGCCATCTAGTTGCCTTCAGCCTGGAATATTGGAGGTGCTTCATAAATGCTTGTTGACCGATTTGATCCCTGGCCACAGGATGATGACTTAGCAGGAAACGTAGTCCAGTATGGAGATTCTTCATTTGAGTTCATGCATAGATTTTGTGGCACCTGGGCACGTGGACAGAGGATGGCACATCTTTATTTTTATCTCATTCTAATCAGAATGGTAGCCTTTCTTTCTATTATGAGTATAGGCAACAAAACATCTTGAGAAAGGGCTCCTCAGCAGGCGCCTTCCCCAAGTACCGCCCAAGGGGTCCACGATACCCAATAGGTAAAGAAAGCTTCCCCAGTGCAATGTGAGGAGGAGAAGCTGGATTTATGCCCAAGAGACGTGTATTCAGATCCAGATTCTGATGGCGTTCTGTGTGATCTTGGGCAAATCATTTACCCTTGCTGAGGTTCAGTTTCCCCATCTGTAAAATAGGCTATCCCCAAAACAACACTCCCTACCTCATAGGATTGTTGCGAATAAAGCTGTCAGCTTTAGAGCGTCATCGCTTCAGACCTGAAGGGGACCTAGAAGTCTTCTGGTCCAGTCCACCCATTTTACAGTTGAGGAATCTGAGGCCCAGAGATGATGACTCAATTGCTCTTGCAAAGCAGCAGATATTAAGGAGCAGATTCTTTGACTCCAGACCCTGTCAGTGCATTATACCACCTTCAGTTGTTGTTTTAATGGGGACTGTTACTTCTAGTTTCTGTAGATGAAATGAGTTAACCTTGCAAACACTGAAGTGCTTTACATAGGGGGGAAGAGGAACCTCCACTTTCTTATGCCCATTGGAATCAGAGCATGACCCATCAGGGTTGCTGGAACCCGCCTTCTGCCTCTCCCCTTTTATCTTGAGAGCTGCAGCATGGCTAAGAAGTGATTCATATTACTTCTTAATATTCAGGACTCATAGAGAATTTCAGGAAGAGCATCCTCTTTGGAAGAACACATCTCTTCCTGTTGGGAGGTCAAGTCTGGCCTTGATTTGGTGACAAATGGGTCACTGTGCTTGTCCTTGGGAACCAGCTCGGGGAGGAGACGATCGCCTTCAGGAGTGATAGAGTGGTTCAAGAGTGCCTTGATGTATATATCCTGCTGTGAATCTAGAGTAGTAAGGAAATAGATGTTCTGGTTAATCAAGTAATCTGGTCAACTAAAAGTCACATAGGGCAGTGTGAATAGTGGAGGGAGTGTTGGGATTTGGGATAGAGAGGCAGGTTCATATCCTACCTCTGATATGCCCTATATTATACCGAGCAGTTCACTTATTGCCTTCGTAGTGTAGTTTGGAGTCAGAGGTCTTGAATTGGAATCCCATTTTGCATTGATTTACCTGTGTGACTTTGGGAAAGTCACTTAAATACTTCTGTCCTCTCATTTGTTCTCATTTGTAAAATGAAGTTTAGATTGCACATCTCCAGTTGCTTCTAGCTCTGCATCTATAATCATATGAGCCTTAAGCAACACCCCAGGACTTACCGATTAGTGGTAGGATCTTATCTTCATTAATCAATCAGAAAACATTTTTCCAGTGTCTACTTTATGCTAAGCAGGGGAGATACTAACAGAGGCAGAAGACAGTGCTTGCCCTCCAGGAGCTCACGATCTCTTGGGGAGACAAGATGCAAACCAGTATATACAAAGCTAGCCATGTACAGAATCAATAGAATTAACCAAGGGAAGGCACTGGAATTAGACTGCGTTGGGGAAGGCTTCCTGTAGAAAGTGGGATTTCAGTGGGGACTTAAAGTCAAGGAGGTGAGGAGTCAGATGAGGGCATCTGGAGAGTCAGGAGCTGGCGTCTTGTTTGTGGGTCATCCAGTGTCACTGGATGAGAGAATGGGCTAAGGGTAAGGTGTAAGAAGACTGAAAAAGTAGGAAGGAGCTTTGAATGCTAACTGAGGATTTTGTATTTGCTCCCAGAGGCAATAGGAGGCTGTTGGCTTTACTGAGGAGGGGGTCCTTCATGGTAGTGTGGGAGATCATAGATAGGAAAGGGTGGTAGGTTGAGAATTGGAAGGAACATTTGGGGTCATCTAACCCAAGCCACTCATTTTGTGGAGGAGGAAATGGTGAGGGCCAGGGCAATGAAGGAACTTGCCCAGGGTCCTCCCCTCTCCTCCTGCTTCTTTCCAGGTGTTTCATTTGGGAAAGTTTCCGTGTTTTTCCTCTGATTTCCAGTGGTTCCCCACCCAGCCAGTATGTGTCAGAGGGGAGAGCTGAACCTAGGCCTTCCTGATTCCTCTTGGATCAACTGTCTCCGCTATGCTGCACTGTCCCTGAATCTGGACCAAATCTCTGTCATTTAGTTATTGGTTATTGAAGATGGTTTCACTGACAGAACCCCACACTTCTCATTTTATATCTCAGAAACTCTGGCCCAGGGAGAGACAAGTGCTTCAGGTTCCCCCCTCGCCCAGATCTGCCCTCAGACAGGAAGAAGCAGAGAGGTATTCAGATCCCAGTTCTCCACCTTCAGACCCAGAATTCTTCCATTGCTTTCTCCCTTTGATGATGGAGAAGCCTGTTTAACCAGACAGTGTGGCGGCTAATCAGGTCCTAGCACATGCCAGGTGCTAGGAATAGTAGTACAGAAAAAGAAACCGTCCCTGTCCTCAGGGGCTTACAGGGGAGAAAACATACATATGTACATATATATGTACATATGTAAAATATGAATACATATTGCGTCAGAGTAAAATGAAGAAATAAAAATACAGATGAAGTAGTTTGGGAGGGAGGCCGTTGTACAAGTTAGACAAAGTTCCATTGAGATGGTTGTGCCTGAGCCATACCTTACAGTGGGTCATGTAGCTTGTGGGAATGTAGAATCGGATTGGGACATCGTCATTAATAATTAGTGTGGAGTTCTCTAGTGATCTGCAGTTCGAAGTATCTTTTTCCTTTTCATAACCTTGAGAGGTGAGTAGTGGAGATATGGGATGTTTCAAAAGTCCTCATTCAGTGTCAGGCCATCAAAGTTTACACCTTACTTAAGACTTTGGGGAGTTATCGTATAACATCTAACTTTTCAGCTGAGAAGAGAGAGGTTAAGTGGCTTCCCCAGGATCTCACAGATTCATGTGCCAAGCACCGTGCTGGGGCTGGGAGATGGAGAGACAACAATGAGACCCTTCCTGACCTCAAGAAACTTTCAGTGAAAAAACATCCAGAGCCCCCCACCATTTGTTTGTCGATGGGCTCCTCGTGCCTCTCACAAAAGTCAACTTTAAAATGTCTAACACTCCCCCCATTCCCATGCACACACCTTCCAAGCTTGCTGCGTCATCTGATGAGGAAGATGTCTCCCTCAGGCAGCCCCTCCCATGTTCCCCATTTATTGATGGCTAGATTATATCCTCTTCTTCCTCTTTCCTTTCTTTCCTTTCTCCTTCTCTCTGGCCTCCTGCACCCACCCCTAACAGCAACAACAGAAAAGATTTGGAGACTAGTTGGTTTTTTCCTAAACTCATGTCTTTAGGGATGAGAGAAGCATGTGTGAAAGGATGGGTGCTGTTGGAAGGGTGGATGGATCCTGGGCAGCTCACTCCAGTGAGTCATCTCCACCAAACGCCCGAAGGCCTCCTTTTCCACTTAAAATAGAATTTCTTCTGTTTATCTCTGGATGAGAGAGGGTTTAGCATCTTGGCTTGCATTTAAAGAAGAAAACCAGTTTTATCATCTTTGGAGAGTCCTCAGTGCATGATAAGGAAAGCATTTCTGAGAATTAGGGTTTTGTTTTCCCTCTTTGGGTGCTGTAGAGTGCAGTTACTGGCCACCAAGGCCTTCTGTGGGAATGGTAGAGGGCCAGCCCCTCCACCTGCCGAAGATTAATGCTATCAGTCTGGAGTTGGCTGGGGCCTCATAGCTCAGCCAGGCCAAGCCCGGAATCAGCAGAGGCAGATCACAGCCCAGGCAGGTCATCATTTCTCAGTGTAGTGGGGATGCCCCCAGCTTCCCTTTTTGGTCTTTTCAGGCATTTCCGGAATCTCTTCCTAGAAGTAGAGAATTCAGTGGAATGTTCCCTCTTGGACGAGGTTGGGGGGGGGAGGGTAGCTCTTGTTTGCTTGTTGTTAAACAACAATAACGCTTGCACACACAACTAGAAAGCGTTGTGTGTGTCACAGGAACGTAGTGCTTTGACCGTAATAACAATTTTAATTTTCCAAGGCATGCCAGGATAAATTAGTAGCAGCAGCAATATTAACTTGATGTTTGTGAAGGCTAATGTATAATATGATCTTTACAGCAACCCTGGAAAGTTGGTCCTGAAATTATTATTAACCCTTTTACAGGCAAGTAAGTGAATATTAAGGGGTTGAAGTAACTTGCTTTTGGTCACACAGCTGATGTGTTCTGCCTCACATTTCTGGTTGAATGGTTCTGGGCAAGTCATTTAACTTATGCACCTCAGTTTCCTTATCTGTAAAGGGAGGTAGGTTGGTCCTTTGGGGCTTGGTGGCCTTTGAGATTCCTGCCAGTGTTCAGTCTTTGCTCTTGTGGTTCCAAGAGGTAATATTTGAATCCAGACCTTCCGGAGACTCGAAGTCAAGCATTCTAGCTTCATGCAGCGATTCTAGCTCTTTGTCCATTTTTGCAAAGGGAAGCTGGGAGTCTGGGCTTCCTCGTCCCAAACTGCTTCTAGACCCTGAAGCAGGTTAAAATGTAACCATTCGCTTATGTCCTTAGAGGGTGAATTTCAGGGGTTCCTGGCAATGTGACGCCCACTTTTCCTGAGGCCTCTCCTCTTCTGTGACGTCTTGCTGTTCTTGGTCTTAAGGAGTCTTCAGGTGGGGTTTAGAGGTTATGGGATTGCGGGTGTGGAGCTTAGACGGACCTCTGAGGCCACTGAGTCCATTTTACGGAGGAGGAAAATGAGGCCCAGGGAGCTGAAGTGACCTGGTTCCCCCAGAGTGAACAGCAGAGCTGGGATTTGAACTGGGGTCCTATAATTTCCAAATCCAATGCTCCTTTTACTGGACCAACTTTGTGATGGGATGACATTGCTGTTTTCTGCTTTTCAAAATGGAATTCTTTCAGCTTCGGTTCACTTGAAGGACCACTTATTCTCTTGTACTGCAGACCCCAAGAATGCTTTCTCCTCTGATGACCCATAGAGCAGGCATAGTGTGCTCTTTTGGTCATCAGGATTTTCTGCCCTAGTCATCCACTCAGCCTTCTACTCACCAACTTTTCACCTTTCTCCCTCATTCTTGGAATAGATGGGGTAGCTGGGTGGTGCAGTGGATACAGCTGTAGCTCAGGAGTCAGGAATATCTGAGTATAAATCTGGCTTCATACACTTACTAGCTGTGTGATGCTGGATAAGTCACTTAACCTCTATTTGCCTCAGTTTCCTCACTTGCAAAATGGAGGTAATAATAGCGCCTACCTCTCAGAGTAGTTGTGAGGATCAAATGGGATATTTATAAAGTACAGAGCAGTGCCTGGCACATGGAGAGGGCTATGTAAATGTTAGCTGTCATCATGATTGCTACCACCACAGCCATCATCATATTCAACATCACTACCCCTACCACCACCACCATCAACATAACTGCCACCATCGCCATCATCCCCATCAACACCACCATCGTCATCATCCCTATCTACATACCACCACCGCTCTCATCATCATCATCATCCCTCTTTCATGGTCATTGAAACAACAGTGGGGGTGGTGATTCCATCCCCTTCTCTTCACTCCCCTCTTACTTCAGGACCCCTCTCTCCCTGCTGCTTCCCTCTGCTCCTCTCTGTCTCCAGTTCTTCTCTCTGTTTCCCTTTTTTCCCT
Organism: Notamacropus eugenii; assembly: GCF_028372415.1. Classification (NCBI taxonomy): domain Eukaryota; kingdom Metazoa; phylum Chordata; class Mammalia; order Diprotodontia; family Macropodidae; genus Notamacropus; species Notamacropus eugenii. The sequence continues at coordinate 525,793,326 of NC_092873.1, forward strand.
CTCCTTCCTTGCCCACCATTCTCTGACTCTTCCTTTCCCTCCTCATCCTCTTCTGCTTCGGCTTTCCTCTTTTCTCTCCGAGTTGCCCAGTTCCCCATCCTTGTGCCCTCCACCGTTTGCTTCCTCTCTTCCCGTTCTCCTCCTGTATCCCTTGTTTTTCTCTCCCTTCTTTCCCTCCTCAAAGTTTCTGACTCAGTCCTTGTTATTTTCAGTATTATGGCGCTTGCCTGATTATAGACGATGACGTCTAGAGTGACTTTAAAAAAATTCCATCCTTCTTTTTAACTCACCTTCGTTTTCTTATATATCTCTCTTCCCCCCAAGAGCCATCACTGACATATAGAGTAGGGCTATACAATTATCAATTGATATTGCTGTTACTATTATTAATAATATTTACGATTTAAATTTTGAAAAAGAAAAAAATCCAGGATTGATAGGAAGTGACTAAACAATAATTCAGTTTTCTCTGTTGCTTTCCTCCCCTCCTCTCATTCAAACATATAAAATGGAAGCTCATTCAATGAGGGAGCATTTATTTATCAACTTCTAGGTGCCAGGCTCTTGAGTGGGATCTCTGTAGAGGGTATCTTCTGTCAGGGAACTCACATTCTACCATGAAGTACCTTGCAAACCTTAAAGTGTTCTGTAAGTGCCAGTTATTATTGTTATTATTAAAGAGGAGATATAGTATGTACACAAGTAATACTGAAAATTAGTCAGTAAGCATTTGCTAACTGCAATGTTTCAGGCACCATGCTAGGGGCTGCTGTTCAGCTGTGCCCAATTCTGCATGATCCCATTTGGCGTTTTCTTGGCAAACATAATATAACGGAGTGGTTTGCCATTTCCTTCTCCAGTTCATTTGACAGATGAAGAAATTGAGGCAAACAGGGTGAAGTGACTTGCCCAGGGTCACCCAGCTAGGAAGTGTCTGAGGCTGGATTTGAACTTTATCCACTGTATCATCTAGGTACTCGTGCTAGGAGCAGGTTCCAAAGACAAAAGGGAAACAAGATGCCTACCTTCAAGGAGTTTATATTATAAGGGGAAAGCATAAGCACATACAAAATGATTTGAGAAGGTCTGTGAGGACACTTAGTAAAGATTAAGGGGCCTAGGATGGGCTTCTAGAAGGACCGCTGAGCCATTTGGTTCAGTTTTGGAGGGATCCTGAGAGGTGGAGCCAAGGAGGCAATGAAGGAAATTAGTTTCCCAGATTACGAAGAGCTGTTTGTGGAAGCATTTTGGCTTCAGAAATGTTGAGATCAGTGACCTTTCGGGTATTAATTTGTTTTTCCATCTGTCCCATTCGTTTAGTGGTGGTGTGACAAATTGGAGCACTGCCTTTCTTTTCTGTGGTCACACCCAATTCCCTGAATTCAATCCTGCTAGCATTTATTAAGCACCAACCATTTGCACAGGCACCTTGTCGTGGTAGGCATTAGGTATATAAGGCTCAAACACCCTCCCTTAAGAGTCTACCTGGTCTGGATTTCTGTTAGCTAAATGGGCATGAAGAGTGGCCTGAAGCCCACTCATTTTTCAGTGGATTTGGGTCCCTCCAGTGGCCTGGTTTCAAAGAGTAAATAGGGTTTTATGCCAGTGAAACATCTTACTTGTTGGTCCCTTTACCAGCCATGACATTTTGAGAGTTGATCAAGGACAAGAGTATCTTCCAGTTCTGTGGGATAATTTAAATAATTCTTCATAATCAAATAGAGACCAAAGAAGAAAGATTTCCAAGTCTTTCCGAGTCTTCAAGAGCCTGGGACCTCCTTTAATTGGAGTTGAACAGAAATTGAGCAGAATAAGCCATTAGTTGCAGTTATTTTTTCTTAAAATGAATATTGTAGAAATATTGAAAGGTGATTTGAGGTCATGGGTAGATTACTGGGCTTGGAGTCAGGAAGACTTGTATTCAAATTCTGCTTCCCTATATACGGTATCTGTATGACTCTAAGGAAGTCACTTAACCTCTCAGTGTCCCAGTCTGTAGAATGTGGCTAATACTGCCAGTGTCTCCTATCTCCCAGGATTGTCCTGAGGATTAGATGAGAAAATGGATGTCAAATGGTTTGCCAAACTTTTGAAGTGACATGCAGATGGAAGTATTATTACATAAAATAATATGCTTTAAGGTTTGCAGAATGCTTTATAAACACAATCTCATTTGAACCTCACAACAGCCCGGGGAAGTAGGTGCTATTTTTATCCCCGTTTTACAGAGGAGGAAACTGAGGCAGACAGAAGTTAAGTGATTTGCCCAGGGTCACACATCTATTAAGCAGCTGAGGCCAGATTTAAGCTTGAGTGTTTCTGACTGCAGGCTTAGCTCTCTGTGGCAGGTCAGCTCTAGGGCTAATAGGGCAGAACAAAGCAGATTGGGGGAGATACTTAGTGCGGACTGGCCAAAGATGTGGTTAGAATGTCATTGTGATTGTCCTTCCACAGGTGTGGCCCCCGATGATCTGTCTCCTGGAGGCACTGGGCCATCTGTCTGTAGAGCAGAGCTGTGGTCTCATGATTGCAGAACCCAGAACACACATTACCTTTGGAATCACAGGATTGGTCGGTTGGAAGTTCCAACCCCACCGCCAACATCTTACTCCCTATATACTTTCACTCTGTGCCTCAGTATCTATATTCATAAAACAATGAGTCTGAATTCAGTGGCCTTTGAGGTCCCTCCAGCTTTAGATTGACAAGCTTGTAGCTGTATACATGCTTATAACTTGGGATGTTTTGTAACCTAACACTGAATTCGTCCCCTACGGAAGGGATGCTTTGCTTACATGTGGCCTTAATCAAACCTGGGCAACTGTTTAATCTCAAACACTTTTTTGTTGAAATGAGAAAATAAACAAAAAAGAAAGCAGGACTTAAATGCTGCCAGCCTATTTTGGGCACCTCAAGTTAGCCAGAAGATATTTTCCATGTTCTTTTTTATCCCTGTGAGTTTGGAGGCCTGTGTGTGTGAACACAACTTTGTTGGAGATTCCAGGGCCAGGCCTGGTGAGCCGCACTCAGGGCCTCCAAGGGAACACACTTGGAGAATTCTCTTCCTTCATAACAGTGTTTTTCCTAGGACTCGCCCACTCGGGCAGACTGAAAAGAGTGGCCAGGGCCTGGCTTCCTGGGATGGCTCTCTCTTTTCCGACCCAGATATTTGCACCTAAGCTCTGAACTCCTCTCCAGCAGCAGCCTCCTTGGCACGTTCCAACCTCTCTGGCCTGAGCGGCTTCCTGTTTTAGAAAGGGGAGGGGAGGCTGATGTTATCTCTGTCCAGGTTGGAGGAGGTGGTTCTTTCTTTTCCTGCTCTAGAGAGGAAGAGCTGGGCCTGCCAGGAGCAGCTGGGCTGGTGGAAAGGCCTTGGGGCAGCCCCTGACCTGGACGCAGTGCTCTCTGGAACCTGATCACAGAGACAAATTTTAAACTTCCCTTTGTGGATGTTAACTTAGAGACAAATGGGCGGCTCTGTGGGGAAGGCAAGATTCTGAGTCTCAGTTTGGTTGCCTGTAAGATGAATGTTGAACTAGACTCCCAGTCCTGTGAATTCCTCCTAGGGCTTCTCATTTAGTATCTGTGGGACGTTAGGGAAGGCATTGCCCTCATCTGTGAAATGAGGCAGTTGGACTACTCTCTGAGGTGCCGGACAGCTCTATGGCCATCATCTTGAGGAGGCTTGGACCAGGCGTTCTGGCCCCACGGGCCCTAGCTAACTGGGTTCTCTTGGATAGATTCAAATACAATCCAGCTTCATATCAGTTACAGGATCAGCCAGTCAATGAGCATTTATTAAGCTCCCCATGTGTGCTAGGTGCTGGGGACATGGATAAAAATCCAGCACTTCCTGCCCACAAGGAGCCAGCTTTTTCTGTTCCATAAATTGGAAAATTCATTCATCCTCTTGATTAGTACAACCAATTCAATTCGACAGGTACTTATTGAGGACCTACTATGTGTCCAGTTTTTTTTTTCAAACATCCCTTTCTTTAGATAAGAGCCTCTTGGACTTCAGGATTCATTGCTTATAATGTCAAGAACAGGGGCACAGTTAGAAATTGGGAGCAATAGTCCCCCTTTTGCCCTAATCCCTTATTGTGAAAATTCCCCCTCATTAGAGATTCTTGTTTGTTGTCATGGAAGGAGACTGCCCTGGAGTTAGACAGACCTGGGTTCAAGTCCTGTCCCTGATACATACTGTAACCTTGTGGGCAAATCACTTAATTTTTTAGTATTCTAGGCAATTCTCTAAGATTGTCAGTCTCAGAGAAAGTGCAGACCTGCACTGGTAAAGGAATTCTCTTCACCTGGGAGTTCCTTTCTTATACCTCCCTCCCTCTGTCCTTCTTTCCTCCCCCCCTTTCTTTTTCTTCCTTCCTTCTCTCCTTCCTCCCTGCCTCCCTTCCTTCTCTCCTCCTTCCTTCTCTCCCTTCCTTCTTTCCTTCCCTTCCCTCCCTCCTCTCCCTCTCTCCCCTCCCTTCCTCCCTTCCTTCCTTCCCTCCCCCCTCCAGTGCTGGTACCTTCTCTGTATTGATCATCTCCAGTTTCTCCAGTCTCTATCTTGTTTGTCCGTAGTTGTTTTCATATTGTCTCCCTGACCAGATTGTGAACTCCTTGAGGACAGGGATTATCTTTTGCCTTTTTTTGTATTCCTTCTGTTTAACACAGTGCCTGGCACATAGTAGGCACTTAAAAAACGTTTGACTGGCGTTCCTCTGCAGTGCACTTTCTCTGCCACACCTGAAGCCTAAGTTAAGCAGAGACTCGGTGTGTAGGTGTTTACTTCATAAAGGCCAAGATTTTTCCCTTTAAATAGAAAAATACTTCGTATTTCCAGGGGCCCAAGAGACGAGCAGCAGCAGCCTCCTAGGTGGATGACTCAGGCTTAATTGCTACCAGGCTGGGATAGGTTTGGGTATTTCCTATTTCCAAGATATAGCGTGACTCTACTCTGAATTCTGCGCCGTGTCTGCATGTTGTGAAGAGAAGCATCCTCTTGTTTCCAAGGGAGGGGGCTCACCAGTCCCTGGGCTGAGCCATCTTCAGCTCACTGTCCAACCTCTTGTATGTGAAGATCCATGGAATGAAGCCTGACCTGAAAGTCCTGGGAGACAAGACTCCTCCTCCAGCCTTTTCCAGGTTCACTGTCCTTAGGATGCGTTTTGTCTTTTATGAGAACATAATGGGACCGTCTGAGCTTCACCACTTGAGATAATAGTGGATACTTTCCTCCCTGGAAAGAAGACGGTGTGTCTCTTGTTAGGAAGTTTTTAATAAGTTTTTCAGGTACTTAGTTTCCAGACGGCTGCCAGTTTAACCACTAATAATCATTTGTTCAGGCAGTCCCCGTTTCAGTTCTGTTAGAGGCAAATTGATAAGAATCGGGATCAGTCAATGTCCATTCCCTGGCTCTTCTGTCATTCCATGACCCTTTGCATAGGTGACCTCTAGGGCCTCGAGGGGATGCCATAGTGCACAGAGGCTGGGGGCCCGGAGTCAGGAAGACTCAAATGTGGTCTCAGACACTTAGCAAGGTGAGTCACTTCACACTGTTTCCCTCAGTTTGCTTATCTGTCAAGCAAACTGGAAAAGGAAAGGGCAAACCACTCCAGTATCTTTGCCAAGAAAGCCCCAAATGGGGTCATGAAGAGTCAGATGCCAACAGTGTCCCTTTCAACCCTAGATCTATCTTCCTGTGAATTGATGTTTGACATTGAGAGGTAAATATATTTCCTCAATATTTCATTTACTAATGAAGACTCCTCCACTTAGACCCCTTATGAATGTGAAATGTTTCTGAGACTTTAAGGCAACAGAGGAGTGGTACATGGCATTGTTGGGAGCTCCTGTAGACCATTTAATCCTCAGGTCCAGCCACTCCTTGCCAGCAAATTGGATACCAAAGTCAGTACTTGGAAATGCTGTAACAACTTACTTTAATTTTTTACTACATCCACAAGGACAACCTATGGAATGGGGAAAATGGGAGGAGGGGAGATAGGATCAAGCAAAGACTGAAAGTGGTGTGAGCAGTACTGGAAAGCTTTTCATGTGTCTTTGTCTCCTCCCCCCTCCCTTCTTTCGTTTAATAGAATTGGGTATCCTGGCCAAGCAGTACATCCAACAAGGTCTCTTGATTCCAGATCATGTGATAACACGGCTAATGATGATGGAACTGGAGTCAAGACGGGTCCAGCCATGGTTGCTTGATGGTGAGTGGGGCGTGTGGGCAAGAGAACTTTCTAGAGACTCTGGTGGATGGTCTTCTTCGTATCTCCATGTAAAGTCTCATAGATGTGAAAATATGACATCAAAATGTTTTAATGACTAAGAAAGGCGAAAAGTGGAACAATCCCAAGGTTAATTGAATCCCAAATCTGGGGTAGAAAAGGCATCGGCATTTCATCTGTATCCGTGGTTACCACCTCAAGAATCTTTGGTTAGTAGAGGCCTAGCAGAGCCAAGACAAGCCCTCCCTGTCCTCTTAATGCTCCCCCTGAAACCAGTTCATCCTTTCTCTGGCTTGTTTGGACACAGTTATTTGCCTGTTGGTCTTCCCCATGGGAGTATGAACCCCTTGAGGTTTCTGCCTTTGTGTTTTCAGGCATAGTGTCTGACACATAGTAGGTGCTTCATGAATGCTTGCTGAATTAAATAAAGGCACAGAGAAGGTTCTTTTAGATTTTGCTTTTTATAACCGTATATGCCGCTAACACCAGACCTCTCTTCTCTATGTGGCCCATACCTGCTACCAGTTTGCAAGTCTTCCATGGACAGAAACACCTGGGAATGAGATTTCCCTTGAAAGAAGGGATGACTTTTCTAGCCTTGTATGGTGTAGGCAAAGCCCTCATCCTAGCACAGATGGTTTGCTCAAGCAAAATACCAAAGCATGCTCACCTGAGATTGCCTCTGCTTGTTAAATTTATAAAATTGCTTTATTTCAAGTGGAGCACAGTGGAAAGAATGCTAGATCTGGAGTTAGGAATCAACCCACCAACACTTAATAGGCACCTACTGTATGCCAAGTGCTATGTTAGTCACTAGGGATAGATGCAAGGACAAAAATGAATGGTCCCTGCCCTCAAGGAGTTTATGGCCTAATGCTAGGGACACCTGCACTTATAGTAGTCTATATAAAACAGGTAAAAAAAAAGATACCAGAGTCACCTTTGAAGGGAAGGCCCTAGAGACTAGGGAGACAAGGTAGAACCTTTTGAAGAAGGTGCTGCTTGGGCTGAGTCAGGAAGGAATTCAGAGATTCTGTGAGATTGAAGTGAGGACATTCCTGGCATGGAGTCTGCCAGTACAAAGGCATGGCAATGGGAGATGGGATGTGTGACAGCAAGAATGCAGACGTGGCTGTGCCGTTGATTGTTTGGTGGGAGATAATGTGCAATAAGGTTGAAGAGGCTAGCTGTATTACAGAATAGGAGGCTCAGTGGGCAGAGCATGAAGAGTCCAGAAGGTCTGAGTTCAAATGTGAACCCTTATGAGCTATGTGACCTCGGAGAAGTCACTTACCCTCTGCCTCAGTTTTTGCTGTAAAGTGGGGACAATAATAGCACCCGCCTCCCAGAGCTGTTGTGAGAATTAAATGAGACCATATTTGTGAAGCACTAGGCGCAGTCTGCTACAGAAATGCTTATTCCCTTTCCATCTCGCCCCCCACCCCCAGATGACCTAGTGCCCCAAGACAAATCTGCATGTGCCCCACATATATCCCTACACAGTTGAAACTCTAAGCTCTGCCCAAATAAATGACGACCTCACCTTGAATTAACCAAGTGTGGAAAATCTCAGTCTTACTTACTTTTTCCTTAAGTGGGGGAGGGGTGCATACCTGTCTAATATTTTACACAAGAGATATTTACTTGTAGGAGTCTTTTCAGTAGAAAATCACCCTGATTAGAGAACACAGTATGTCGGGCTCATCATATGTTACAGACACATCAGTCACAGAAGGTGAGGGAGGCAAGCCCGTCACGAATATTCTTTCCATTTAAAATCATCTTTTAATTTATCCAAGTGATCTGTTTTGTCTTCCCCTTAATTTGGTCAAACTCCAGTTTTTCAGTGATGGGGCCTAGACACTGATACAGACTAGTCAAGGCTAGGACTTGGGATGGGATCGGTGGTTTTATTAATAGGGAGAACGTCCAAGTGAGGAAGTTCCCTCTGCCAGTGCATGTTGGTATCTTTGCAGCATGTAAGCACTTATTGTGCTCCAGACCATGTGAAACCAAAAAAGCCAGAAACCCAATTCCTGCCCGCAGAGTGCTCACCCTCTAATGCTAGAGATATCCTGCCAAAAAGTGTACATGAATGTGGGTGGATAGACAGATGGATGACTGGATGGATGGCTGGAATGACTTAGAGCTGGCTGGTAACCCTGGCTTCCAAGTTCATTCAAACTTGTCATCTGACAGATGAGGAAATTGAGGTCCAACAAAGAGATGTCATTTGGCTACAGTCACCTGGCTTGTAAATAACAGAGCCAGGATTTGAACTTGGGTCTTCTGATTTCCATTTCAGGAGATGTTCTTTCTCACAACCACAGCTGTTTCTCATAGTGTATTTGTCTTTTTCTTTGAGGCTTATTTCTTCCTTTTCTTAAAGTACTCGGTGAGGCTCTCTGCCCCTGACATGTCCAAGGAGGGTGTGGTCTCCATGTTCTCTGTTTATTCCCCTTGTTCAGGTGACATATATGTGTGCATATGTACACAGACATGCGTGTATATAAATATAATATAAGCATGCATGTGTGGCTGTCCATGTACAGGTATGCATATGTGTGCATGTGTGTGATAAGCATAGACATGTGGGGGAGGTGTGAAAGGTGTTTGACCAAAGGGAAGATCAAGAAAGAAATCCAAACTGATGGAGAACTAGAAAGCTCCATGATCCAGATGGCTCTGCAGCCGGGCATCCTGCAAATGGTGGGTGGGAGGAGAAAACACTGAGCCAGCCAGGCTTGGGGGTGGGGTCAGGGGGGCACCTCCTTGAGGGTTGTGTGGGCCAGCCTTGAGCTGGAGAACAAGCTGCCTTCACTCTGTCCCTCCTACCCCCATCACGGTTGATGAGATTACATCTGTTTGCAGCTTTGGGGTAGTTTAAATCAGAGATGTCACCCTCCCAATGGCAAAACACCTGAGTGCTGTGCAGCCAGATTAAGATATAATTGGGAGATATTTAACCAAGTCAATAAAGATATAAGACAACACTAATGTCAGTTTGTGGTTTTCTCCATCAGTATGCGAGGGAGGGATCCATTTCTGTTGGTTTAAACTATTAAAGCGTAAAGCTGCATTAGGACTTTTAGGATGCTCTGTGTGTGTGTGTGTGTGTGTGTACACAATTTACATATGTATGTTTATACAAACAATACACATGTCTATGCATGTGTATGTCTGTAAATATGCACACACCTAAGTACACACGTATGTACATAAACGCACGTGTGTGGCATACTGCTGCCTTTTAGCTTTTACATCACCCACATTTCCCAGTGGAAATGGATTGAGAGATACCATGCTTTAGACTAGGAAGACCCGGAATCAAATCCAGCTTCTCTGACACTTACTGAAAGCATCACCCTGGGCAGATCACTCAAGCCCTCAGCTCTCTGGGTAGTTCTCTTAGAACTAAGTTGCAGAGAAGTGCCATCTGTGGAAGGAATTTCCACCTCAGGGAATTCCCTTAAACCTTTAACGGATATAGTCATTATCCTATATGTTCTCTCTCTCTCTCCTCCTTTTCCCAGAGAGCCATCACTTACAACAAAGAATGACGAAGACAAAAAAAATAATCCAGCAGAACTAATGAATATTAGAAAAGTCTGATGATGGATGTATGTGGTATTCTGCACCCATTGTCCCCCACTTCCATCAGAGTATCCTTGTAGAGACTGGTCTGACATAGGTGCCAAACTCATTTTGACCTTTGGTCTGTTTGGTGTGGCATGAGGGAAAGAGCCCTGGATTTGGAGGCAGAAGGCCTGGGTTCATATCCTGACTGGATCACTTTCTACCTATAGCAGCGCCTGGCACATGGGGATTGGTTAAGCAGTGTACATAGAAAGTGTTTAATCAGTGCTTATTCACTGGCCGTGACTGACCTATGATGTTTTAATACAAATAATGTGATTTTTCTGAGCCTCGGTTTCCTGGTCTGCATAATGAAGGGGCTGGGTTAGATGGCTCCTGAGGTCTTATCCAGCCCCAAAGAGAGAATCCTATGACTCTCTGGTTTGTTGGATAGCTGTTGGGCTCCACTGCTGCCTCCTGTGTGATGCCCATTGAGAATCCCCCCAGTTATGGTGCTTCCTCCCAGCATGACTGTATGTTACACTGTGTACATATATATTATATATGTGTGTATGTATGTATGGAATGATGGAAAAGAGTCCAGGGTCCATAGCCTGCCTCTTCTGCTTCCTCTCCATGGCCTTGGGTAACCTCCCTTGACTCTGGTTGCTTCATCTGGAAGGGGGTCTCCAGGATGCTTTCTAGATCCAGGATCCCATGCTCTTGTGCAGAGGCTTCATGGGTAACTGGCCTCAGAATCAAGGAGACCTGGGTTGAAGGTCCTGCATGAACAGACTGTATAACCCTGACCCCACAGTGCCCATGTGGGGCAGCTCTTTAGTATGATACGCTACAGAACAGACACCACTCTCTATTGGTGCAGGGAGTTTGTTCGTTAAGAGTTCACATACCACTGAAATGTCAGGCAGGGCATCCTCTATATACGCATGTATGATTACATAAACATACATGTGCATGTGTATATACATGCTTATCTTTGTGTTTTCTGCCCCAGTAGAACATAAGCTCTCTGCCTCAGTATCCCCTTACACCCAGCACATGGCTCACCACAATGGGGCCAGTGACACTGGCCTCCCTGTCTTACTTTGAGAAGGACCTTCCATCTCCAGACACCAGCACAGCCATTTCCCCAACTGTCCCCCTTGTGCCTGGTACCTTTAACCCTCCTCATCTCCACTTCTTGCCTTCTGGCTTCCTTTTCTGGTCCTCCTTACCTTTGGGGCCTTCTTTTGAGAAGACCCACACATTATCCTTTCTATAGCCTGCTTGCTCCTAGTAGTTCACACATTGGCTCCCTCATTGGTCTGTGAACTGGGACTGTCTTTGTCCTTCTTTGTATCCCAAACCTTCAGCCCAGTCCCTGGCACCTAGTAGGCGCTTAATAAATGTTGGTGGATTGATGGGTAGCAGGAGCTTAATAAATGCTTGTTGATTTGCTCTAGCAGGGAGAGGCATTGTCCACTTCATGTGGAGCTCATAATTAGATTTAATTAGGAAATCGAAATGAAATCCTTTGACTCCTTAAAAGAGGGAATTATCAATCAACCAGCAAACATTTATTAAATACCCACTACGTTCTAGTCTTGAGATACAAAAATTACTATGAACCAGCCTCTGCCCGTGGGGTGCTTACATTGTACAAGGAGAGTCTTCAGGTGCAGATGCAAATGTGTACAAAGCAGCCTCACAGTAATTATAAGGGGAGGGGTTTTGGGGAGGTGAAGGCAGCACCCACAGTTGGGGGAAGCAGCGAGGGTCTTCTGCCAGTAATATGTGTTTGATTTGAGCTTTGAAGGAAATCAGGGCTTCTGAAAGAGAGAAGGCATGGGGCCTTTTCCCCAATAGGACTGCCTTTGGTTGGACTCTTAAAGCACCATTATTAAGCAACCTGCAGTTTTTGTTTGAAAGGTGCTGGTAGAAAATAGAATACGTTGAACTTTTGCAGCCTTGAGCAGGCAAAGATTATGTGAAAATATGACTTGAGAAACATGATTCTGGGAGCCAGTGGTCATTCAGATTTTATTGAGGGGAGCTAAACTCAATGGAAGAAAATTGGTTGAAAGACACAGTAATTAAAAAATACCAACTTCCTCTTAGTCCAAAGGCCTGGATTAGTGATGGCTACTCCGGGGTGACCCTGGTGCTGTGAACACCTGACCAAATCTGGGCTGACTCAATTGGCTTTGGGTCTAGGCGCTGACCTAGGTGTTGGTGCTTGGGGGTTGCTGCAGTTGTCTGGATTTTTCCATGGATTCTTTTGGTCCTAGTACAAAGGTCTGAAGCAGCAAGATGGTTGGGGTGGAGTGGGAGAAGCTGAGGGTTCAAGTGAGAAAAGGATGGAACTTGGAATCAGAATATAATAATAACAGATAATAATTATGTATATATATAAATAATCATGTAGAATAACAATAATAACTAGCACTTAAAGTTCGCAAAGTACCTTATAATCTTATTTGATCCTTACAATCATCTTACCCATTTTGCTTAAGAGGAAACTGAGGCAGATAGAGGTTACATGTGAATCAGATTTGAAATACAGGTCTTCCTAAGTCTCAATCCAGTCGTCAATCCCCTGTGCCACTTGACTCTCTCTTGGGATAAGATCATAGATACAGGGCTGGAAGGGACTTCAGAGGTCACCTAGCCCATCTTTATTTTACAGAGAAGGAAACTGAGGCTAGAGAAGGTAAATCATTAGCTCAAGGTCACAGTGTCAGAAGACTTAGGATCTTGTTCTGATCCCGCTGCTTAAGACCCAGTGAGGTTTTGGGGAAGTTACTCTAGACCTTGGTTTCCTCCTCTGTAAAATGAGGGGAGTGGATGAGCTGTCCTCTGGGGTTCTTTCTAGCTCTGAATCTATGGCCCTGTGTTTAGAGCTCAGCGTGGGATCAGAAGGACTCCATAGGGTCCTTCCATCCACCCTGGAGCCGAACCATCTTTTATGTCGTCTCTCAGTTAGACTGGGCATCCTTTGAGAGGAGGAAGTGTGCTTTTTTCATGTGTATCTTCAGTCCTTAGCACTGAGCCTGGGTGCACAGTAGGTAAGCACTTTTTCAGTCATGCTATCAGTCATTGATCATCAGTCTTAATCGAAGTCTGAAAGAGGAGTTAGTGGCATTCAGATCACATTAGGCATCAAGTCAAAAAGTATTTGCTAAGCACCAACTATTTGCCAGGCACTCTGTAGTCACTGGGAATGTAAAGGAGGACAAAATCCAGTTTCTGCTCTCAAAGAGCTCGTAGTCTTACGTGACCCGGGGAGGCAGCAAACAGTTATGTACAAATCATTTATGAATGGAGTGCTGGGCCAGGAATCAGGGAGACCTGGGTTCCAATGTGGCCTCAGATACTAACTGTGTGACCTTGGACAAGTCACTTCACCCTGTTTGCCTCAGTTTCCTCATCTGTCAAATGAACTGGAGAAGGAAATGGCAGCTCACTCCAGTGTTTTTGGAGGGAAGGAAAGCAGCACCAAAGAATTCTGACAGAAGGTGGACTCTGCGCTGAGAGGTGAAGGACACCAGGAGGAGGGAAGGAGAGCATTCCATGTGCAAGGACCTTGAGACCTGTGCTTTAGGAAGAGCTCCTTGGGAGCCAAGTACAAGATGGACTGAAGCAAGCAGAGATTGGAGGCAAGGAGGCCAATGAGAAGGTTGCTGCAGGAAATGAGGGATGAGGTGACCAGGGCCTGTACCATGGTGGGGATGGCATCAGAGGTTGTAGACGAAGGATGTTGGGGAGGTGGGGTCAATAAGACTTGACAGCAGAGAAAGAGACGCAGTGAGGAGGACACCTGGGACTCTAGGGGCCTGGGAGGATGGCAGGGGCCTAAGCATGTTAATGTGCTCAGTGCTTGTCAGTTTTCTTGGTAAAAGTCAGGAGACTTACTTGATTTTTTAAATTTAGTGACTCTTAGCACTTTTAGGAATTATCATAGGACAGAAGAGCTGAGATCAACCCCAGATGTTTTGTCTTGCCTTTGGACAGGTCACTTAACCTCCATGCCTCAGTTTCCTCACCGGTAAAATGGACATGATAGAGAGTTTTAGAGATATTCACACAAGGGATAAGACAGTGGATTTTAAGTCAAAAGACCTTGGTTCGAATTCTGCCTTTGTCCCTTAGGACCTGTATGACCAGGAACAAATCATTTATTTTCCCTTGGCCTCACGTCTTCATCTGTAAAATGCTGCACCAGATGGTCTCTGAGTTGTCTTCTAGCTTTAAAATGATGATTCTGTGGCCTTTAAGGTTCCTACTAGCTCTAAATCAGTCTCTCTGTCTCTGTCTATCCATATCTATCATTTGTTTTTCTATCCATTTCATCCATTAATTATCCATCTCTGTCCATCTATCTCATTTGTCTGTTCTGCTGTCATGTCTGTCTCTCTATGTCACACAGACTCACACACACACATACACACGTGTGCACGCACACACACACACACACACGCCCCCCCTTAACACCCCATACTACCTACCCCACTGGATAGCTGAGACCAAATGAGATAATCTACGTATGTGAAAAGCCCTTTTTTCATACTTGAAAGCGCTCTCCAGAAGTGACCTATTATTGGCTTTCTCCTTGCCCCCTTCAGGGTGTGCCTGGATTGTTTCTAACTGTTTATAAATCCCCACCTCCCCCAAGTCCCTATGATCTCCTTCCTCACCACTGCAGATTGTAGACTTGGAGAGAGGAACCTAGATGTTTCTGCCTCCAGGTCCAATTCTCTATCCACACACTGGGCAATAGCTTCCTGCCTGCTGTCTAAGGAAGAGAAACCATTTATCTTGGATTAGTAACAGAAAGTTCATCCTTTATTTTTTTTCTCTGTACGGGACCTAGAGAAGGGGAAAGAGAAAGAACGGTTCTACAAGGCTGACATGCTCTAACCCATATCCAGAAGCAGGCAGACTGCATATCTTCTTATGGACCTGTTGTTGTGTTCGTCCTTTGTTGCCAAAAAAGACCATGTCATCAGAGAAATGATGACACGACTTGCATTTGACTTTGTTTTGAAAATATGCAGTCCTGGACAAAGAGACTAAAATCCTAAAGCATTAACCTGGGATCCAAAGATCAGCTTTTTAAAAATACTTTGATAATTGAATTTCAGTATAAATAAGGGCTCCATGGGTTTCCCCAGCCTGCTAAAGGGGCCCTGGATCCAAAGAACCCTCCCTGTCTTGGAAGCACCGGGGTGAGGGATTGGGGGGAGGGGTTTGTCCCTTGTTCCTGATTAAAGAGAGAGGTGTTGGGGGTGGGGTGAGCAGCTACCTAAGGAGATGGTGTTGAGAATGGGATGTGGATTTCTGGCAGAAGCCAGCAGAAGCCTGGCAGTGGGATGAGAGAAGAGTATTGCTCTGACTGAGCCCTCTTGAGACAACCTCTAAAGTACTGTATTGAACAAAGAAATGAAGAAGGGTTTGTTAAGTGCTTCCTTAATATGCAGGGCACTGTACCTCAGAGAAAAATGAGGCAGGCCCTGCCCTAAAGGGTCTCCCGAGGAGATTTCAGCTGCAAGTCTGATGGAAAGGTCCACTGAGCCTTAGGAGGCAGCAGCCAAGCAGATGGAAATGAAGCTTCCTTGGTTGTGTCAATAGTCATTAAATTTTGATTTAGTGCCTACTGTGTGCCAGGCCTTATCATAAGCACTGGGCTAGGAGGAAAGGCACCAGACAGAAAGCAGTCCCTGATTCTAAGGAGAGAAGGGAGCAGATTCGAGAGATGCTGCAGAGGTGAAATTGGCACCACATTAGATATGGGGGAAAGTGAGAGAGAGAGAGCAGTCCCAGGTGTCTCCTGGATTGTGAGGAATTGGGCCGGGGACGATAATGTTAGCTGTCAACAATAATAGAGAAATGTGGAAAGGCGGAGGGTTTGGGGGAAAGCTCATTCAGTTTTGGACATGTTGAGTTGAAGATGTCTGTGGGACATCCAGTTTCAGATGACTTAAAGGCAATCAGAGGTGGGAGACTGGAGGACAACAGAGAGCTTGGGGCCAGCTAAGTAAATGTGAGAGTGGTCAGCATAGACATGATCATTGGATCCATGAGAGCTGCTTCAGTCACTGAGTGAAATAGCGTAGAGGGCACAGAGAAGAGGGTTAGTGGGTGTGGCCTGAACGATGATCCAGTAGAGGAGACTGAGAAGGAGTGGTCAGAGAGGCAGGAGGGAGCAGTGCCACCAAAACGTAGAGAGAAAAGGATCTGTTTAGAGGAAGGGGATGGTGGACATCCTTGGAGGCTGCAGAGAGGTCAAGAAGGATGAAGACTTAACTTGGAAAGGGCTGTTGGATTTGGTGATTAAGAGATTACTGGTAACTGGAGAGAGCAGTTTCAGTGGCATGATCAAGTCGAAGAAGAGTTAAGAGGAGAATGAGAGGAGGGAAAGTGGAGGCACCTCGACATCCTTCTCAAAGAATTTAGCCAGAAAAGGCAGGAAAGTGATGAGCTGATATTTAGTGGGCATGAAAGGGTCAAGTGAGGGGTTTTTGAGTATGAGGGAGACACGGACATGTTTGTAGGCATCAGGGAAGCAGCCAGTAGTGGACGATGGAGAAAAGTGAGAGGGGGATGATAGAGCTGGGGGAGGGGTCTACTGGAGGAGATCTGGTGGAGCGACATCACTTGCCTTGGCAAGGGGGGGGGGCCACCTCTTCTTGGGAGCCAGGGTGAAGGAGGAGGTGATGGTAGAATTCATCTGGGAGACATGAGGTGAGGAAGTGAATGCCCTCATTCTTTTTTCAGTTAAAATAGGAGGCTGCATTTCTCAGATGAGAGGGGGGCACAGAAGGCAAGCCATGGGAAGTGAGGGATGAAAAGGTTTGAAAGAGCTGCTGTGGAGAGTGGGAGAGTGGAGTTAATTAGGAAGAATGGCTTAGTGGTTTGATCACTGGAATTCTCAAACCACAATTAGAGTTCAGATCTAGTCTCAGATACTTATTAGCCTGTGACCTTGGGCAAGACTTAACTTCTGCCTCCGTTTCCTCACCTGTAAAATGGCTGTAATAATACCACCTACTTTGTAGGGTTGTAAGGCTCAATTGATTTAATGTTTCATTCTGAAATTTTCCCAGGAATCAAAGTCAAGTACTCTGTTGTTGTACTCTGTAATCTTCCATTTTTTAAAAAACAATTGGAACCTTTGGCCTTGGTTTCTTGTTTTTTGGCAATTTTGGCATTTGTCCTTTGACATTTCTCGGTTCCCCTTGGTCTTTCAAGTAGTGTTAAGAATGGATCCCTAGCCCCATCTTCCTCATACATAACGCTTCATCCCTCAACTCCATGCTTTTCCAATGCAAAGACTGTCCTTTCATTCCTTGACCGCACTCCCTTCTTACTGTCCCCTTACTACCCCCAAGATGGGGACTTCCAAACTTAATGTGGGGACTTCTTCTTCTTAAAATGCTTGTTTACAAAGTAATTTTCATGCTTTCCTTATTGGAGAATCCAGTCTCTGGAAAGAATTTTCTTTCATCAGATTTTATTCATACAAAACTAAGAATTTATTGTAATTTTTATAATACAAAACAAAGACCTTTATGAAATCTTTTAAAACGTTCGCATTGGCAACTTCTAAAATAACCATGATGTTATTAGGTGCCAGCTATGCGTGATTTTTTAGAGCAGCGTCCCTAAACAGTGTCACACACAATATCGCTTCCTGTAACTATTTTTGAACCACAAATGGAATTGATGTTTTGTCTTTGTAATAGCTGCAGTAGAAAGCTCTTTTTCTCGTAAATTAGATGGCAAAGAATAGCAGTTAATGTGTACTGCTTTGTTTGATAAAGCAGAAACGTTTTTATTCACCCACAATAAGATTTCAGGTTCAAATGCTTTGTTGTTTTTTCACTCCAGTGAACTATCACAAGTTAAATTTGTTTAATGCTCTATCAAGTGGAGTGAGATCAGACGTTTCCTCTTGATCCATGGCTGATACATTCCTTATCTATTCATACTAAAAAGTAAGATCTTAAATTTTCTTCTATTTTGTTTGAAAAACATATATTTTTTAAATTGGCAAGTTTTGGCAAAATAATTGGCATTATTTTGTATAATGACTAGGGACTAACAAATAGTCTTTTTTTCTAAATCATAGAATGGATTGAAGGATCTTGCATTGATTACTTTACTTAATTTAAAAAAATCCAGCAGATATGCAAATTATAAGGGATATTTTTTTAAAAAAATGAATTTACTCCATTTAAAAAATTATTGCCAAAAAAATGGCGTCCTCTTAAGCATGAGAAAGTAGGTTAGTTTTGAGTAATGTAAAATCTCTTTATTCTCTTTCCTGACATAATAACACAGGTTTTCAGTGACCTTTTAACAGATTTTAATGAAATTGATTGCTGCTTGAAAAACCATATATATACAGCACTTTTTAAAACCACTGTTCATACCTCCATTTTATCCTGGCATCAATTGAGCTCTTTCATTGTAGACTTTAATACAAAGGTCCCTTATTATATAATTTTTCAAAAAAATATCTCAGCATGTTTTGGGGAGTTTTCTTTTAATATAACTTCACTTTGAGTAAGTATGCAAAGTAATAAACCTGTACTAATATTTTTTTCTCTAAAAAATAAATAAGTGTTGATATTGTTCCATTTTCCTTTACCGTTTTTTCCCAGTGATCTCTCTCTCTCTCTCTCTCCCCTCCTTTGCCAGTAAGCCATTTTTTCTACAATCAATAAAAACGTAAGGGGGTGGGGAAAGCAGGTTAGCAACATTTATCAACACATCTGTAGGCGTGTCAGTGTTCCATCCACACCCATTGTCCTGCATGACTGGAAGAGAGATCCCTTTTTTTCATGTCTTCTCTGGGACATGGTCACAGTACCTAATATCAGTTTCAACAGCCTAATAGTACACATGTAATCAAAGGAGCATTTTAAACTGTATTTGTTGCTTCATCCAGTTGCAATGCAAATTAGGGAGATTTTGGTTTCTCAATGAATTGATTTCAGAGGTCTTAAGATGTAAGGATAATTCTTGCCGTGGTATTATCTGCAGTTGGAACTATACGAATTGCTTTGTGCAGTTATCAGTAGCTGCAGGTAGCAAATGCTTAAGTAGTAAGTGTTTTCTACTTTTGAGTAAGACTTTACACTTCATAGTTCTTTATGTAACTTCATATGATGCAAGAAATCCTTTTCACGTCAGAGACATGACATTTTTTCCTAAATTTTTGGATTTCTTATTAAAAGTATCTAATTTTCCGGGAGCCTGGATCCATTGTGGAAGGTCTGTACATAAACCCCCTGAGGGAACTGAGCCTGAGAGGTGGCCCTGCCCCGACCTGACCATCTGAACTTAATTCTCACACTGAATAGCAGCCCTGCCCCTGCCAAAAACCCTAAGGCGGGAAGCAGCATTTGAATCCCAGTCCCCAAACGCTGGCTGGGAGGACCAGGAGGCGAGGTGGGTGTGAGGAGAATATTCAGAGGTCAAGTCACTGACTGGGGAGAATGCCCAGAAAAGGGAAAAGAAATAAAACTATTGATGGCTACTTTCTTGGAGAACAGACATTTCCTCCCTTCCTTTCTGATGAGGAAGAACAATGCTTACCATCAGACAAAGACACAGAAATCAAGGATTCTGTGTCCCAGCCCACCCAATGGGCTCAGGCCATGGAAGAGCTCAAAAAGAATTTTGAAAATCAAGTTAGAGAGGTGGAGGAAAAACTGGGAAGAGAAATGAGAGGGATGAAAGAGAAGCATGAAAAGCAGATCAGCTAGCTCCCTGCTAAAGGAGAACCAAAAAAATGTTGAAGAAATTAACACCTCGAAAACTAGCCTAACTCAATTGGCAAAAGAGGTTCAAAAAGCCAATGAGGAGAAGAATGCTTTCAAAAGCAGAATTAGCCATATGGAAAAGGAGATTCAAAAGCTCACTGAAGAAAATAGTTCTTTCAAAACTAGAATGGCACAGATGGACGCTAAGGACTTTATGAGAAAGACAGATATCACAGAACATAGCGAGAAGATTGGAAAAATGGAAGATAATGTGAAATATCTTATTGGAAAAACAACTGACCTGGAAAATAGATTCAGGAGAGACAATTTAAAAATTATGGGACTACCTGAAAACCATGATCAAAAGAAGAGCCTAGACATCATCTTCCATGAAATTATCAAGGAAAACTGCCCTGAGATTCTAGAACCAGAGGGCAAAATAAATATTCAAGGAATCCACAGAACACCGCATGAAAGAGATCCAAAAAGAGAAACTCCTAGGAACATTGTGGCCAAATTCCAGCGTTCCCAGGTCAAAGAGAAAATATTGCAAGCAGCTAGAAAGAAACAATTCAAGTATTGTGGAAATACAATCAGGATAACACAAGATCTAGCACCCTCTACATTAAGGGATCGAAGGGAATGGAATAGGATATTCCAGAAGTCAAAGGAACTAGGACTAAAACCAAGAATCACCTACCCAGCAAAACTGAGTATAATACTTCAGGGGAAAAAATGGTCTTTCAATGAAATGGAGGATTTTCAGGTTTTCTTGATGAAAAGACCAGAGCTGAAAAGAAAATTTGACTTTCAAACACAAGAATTAAGAGAAGCATAAAAAGGTGAACAGCAAAGAGAAGTCATAAGGGACTTACTAAAGTTGAACTGTTTACATTCCTACATGGAAAGACAATATTTGTAACTCTTGAAACATTTCAGTATCTGGGTACTGGGTGGGAGTACACACACACACATGCACACACGCACACATACATAGAGACAGAGTGCACAGAGTGAATTGAAGAGGATGGGATCATATCTTAAAAAAAAAAATGAAATCAAGCAGTGAGAGAGAAATATTGGGAAGAGAAAGGGAGAAATCGAATGGGGCAAATTATCTCTCATAAAAGAGGCAAGCAAAGACTTATTAGTGGAGGGATAAAGAGGGGAGGCGAGAGAAAATCATGAGGTCTACTCTCATCACATTCCACTAAAGGAAAGAACAAAATGCACACTCATTTTGATAGGAAAATCTATCTCACAATATAGGAGAGTGGGGGACAAGGGCACAAGCAGGGTGGGGGGGAGGATAGAGGGGAGGGCATGGGGAGGAGAATGCAATCCGAGGTCGACACTCATGAGGAGGGAAAGGATCATAAGAGAATAGAAGTAATGGGGGACAGGATAGGATGGAGGGAAATATAGTTAGTCCTATACAACACAACTAGTATGGAAATCATTTGCAAAACTACACAGATTTGGCCTATATTGATTTGCTTGTCCTCCCAAGGGAAGGGGTGGAGAGGGAGGGAGCTAAAGAAGTTGGAACTCAAAGTCTTAGGATCAACTGTAATGTTCTTACCACTAGGAAATAAGAAATACAGGTTAAGGGGTAAAGAAAGCTATCTGGCCCTACAGGACAAAAGAGAAGACGGAGACAAGGGCAGAGAGGGAGGATAGAAGAGAGAGCAGATCGGTCACAGGGGCAATTAGAATGCTTGGGTTTGGGGGGGGAGGGGATAAAAGGGGAGAAAATTTGTAACCCAAAACTTTGTGAAAATAAATGTTAAAAGTTAAAGAAAAGAAAAGAAAAGTATCTAATTTTCTATGGAAAATTGTTTTTCCAGCATATTTAGTACATACTGTTTTAGTACATGTATGTAGGTAATTTTTGTTTGTGATTGTTGCAGTTAATGCGTTCATACAAAATAAATACGGTATTTGCTTTTCTTCTCCAGCAACAGCAGGACTTGTGAGTCCTAGTGTTTGGGGTCACTTCTCAAAAGGTATTTTTGGGTCAGAAGTCACCAAGCAGAGGTTAAATGGCCAAGTGCTGAGAACATCCCAAAGCGGTTAATGGTTCCAGTTGGGTTAGCCTAGAGAGCCTTTTGATGATACGCTTCCTTGGGCTTCATTTTCTTCCTAAGACAGACAGGTTGAAGAGGCTGACCTTTAAGGACCTTCCTAGCTTTAGACACCATGAGCCCAGAAGGCTTAAATAAACATTTGGTAATACAGAGACCATTTGTCAGAGAGAACAAATGAAGGGGCTGCCAGCCAAATGGAGAAATTGGGATGCTTAGGGTGATGGAGATTATTGGCTGTCGCGTATGACATCTGTTGACCTCTGGAACACAGTGTGACTTGGCATGTTCTCTGCCCTTACAGCTTCTGCTACGAATCTGAATTTGAGTAGAAGATTTAGATAGTTATAAAAACGTGAAGAATTCAGGTAGGTGTAGTAAGCTTGGAACCTGAGGGAAGAGACAGTCAGAATAAAAGTTGTGTTTAAATACTGTTAGTAATGTTGATCTATAGTAACTGTGAAGAAAGGTTGCTCCTCTGTACCTCTGATTGAGCTACAGTGAACTGGGACCAGACCAAGCCAGGGTGAAGACAACACTTATGTTCAGGGAAGTCTGAGCTTAAAATGACCTTCTAAATACCAAGTTATCGTGATGTCTTTTGTTGTTACATCTTAGTAAATTCTGGAAATATCCTCCTATCTCCCCCCACCAAAAAAAGGAGGCTTCCTTTGGAATAAAAACTGTCAAAGCCGAGACCCTAGATACAGTGACCCAGTGCCTGTGCTGAGAGCAAGGAGATCTTCTTTGTCTTGCAGAACCACTATTGGATTTTTACTTCTTTACATCGTTGTCATCATTCTGTGTATTGTCTTTCTGGGTCTGCTTTCTTCACTTTGCATCAGTTCATAGAAAACTTCTTGTGTTGCTCTGAATCCCTCTTATTTTTCCAAGTTATTTAAGAGTCAACAAGCATTTATTAAGCACTCACTTAGGTATTAAGCACTCACTCAGGTTCTGTGCTAAGCACTAGTATACAAAAAAGGGCAAAAATAAGTGACTCTAAAAAATAAACCTTGTCCTTGCGGTCACGGAACTTACAGACTAACGAGGGAGACTGCAAACAACTATACACAAGCAAGATATAGGCAGTACACAGAGCAGAGGTTATCTAAGAAGGGAGGTGCTAGCCACTAGCCTTAAAGGGCTGTGGGAAAGGTTCCTTTTAGGAAAATGCCTCCCAGAAGCTCATTTCGTCTACCCTCAAAATGCCCAGTACTTATTTTGGCCATTTTTGGTACATATTTGCACGTGTGTGTTGTATTTCCCAAAAGAATGTAAACTTCTTGAGGGTGAGAATTATTCTCTTGCTGTCTTTGTATCCCAGGAGTCTCCCAAAGAGCTTAGCCACAGTAGGCGCTTAATAAATGCTTGTTGATGGCTTGTCCTCTGTTGTTGCCCAGTTATTTTCCATATTTCACTCTTATTTCACAGCCTATTCATCCACTCCCCAATCAAAGGGTACCCCCCCCCCCAATTCTTTGCTACTGCAAAAATGCTGCTTTCAGTATTTGGATATCATGGAAGACTTCTGTTTTTTACCTCTGACTTCGTTAGAGTGTATATGCAGGGGATCAGTTCCCGAGTCAGAGAGCATGGACAGTTTAGTTCCTTTTCTTGCATAATTCCATCCTAAAATCCCAAATGGGTTGTGATTATATTATTTATCCCTAAGCTGAATGGCAGCTATTTATGGTGTTTGGGGCAATTTGCAACCTAAACTTTCCAAGTAGTTTTTACTAAGGTTTAAGAAAACAACCATCTTCCCCTAGCTGTTGGGAAGGCTTGGGGACCTGTCCTTCAAGGGAGCCTTCAGTTCTCATCAGGTCAAGCTCTTATTTCCTGTCCTGGAGGGGAGTGGAGGCCTCTGGCCAGGCTCCTTCTCCCTGGGGTGAATGCTTTCCAAATTAGGAAAACAGAAGCATTTTTCTTCTCTCTTTCCCCTCCATTGTCCCAACTTGTTGCTGTGACATCTCCTGCTCAAAGAACCTTGGAGCTCTTGGCATTGGAGGGCAGGTATGGTGCCAAGGCCAGAATGTTTCACTCAGGGGAGGGAGGACCCAAGCCAAGAAATTACACCATGGAGATGTGGGAAGTCGACACCTCTTTGTACCGAGGACGTGTTGCTTTGGAATTTACAAAATGAGTCCTGTTAATGTATAGCACTTGATAATGTAATCTCATTTGATCCTTGCAACAAAACTGTGAGGTAGATGCTACCATTATAAGTTTCCATTTTATAAATGAGGCCCAAAGAAGTCAAGACATTTTGCACCACTATGTACCAGATACTTTGCTGAATGTTGGGAACACAAAAAAAGGCAGAAAGCAGGTTTTGCCCTCCAGGGGCTCACAGGCTAATGGGGAGACAACTTGCAAATCGTGTGTGTGTGTGTGTGTGTGTGTGTGTGTGTGTGTGTGTGTGTGTGTGTGTACACATATGTATGTATACAGAGAGAGAGGGAGAGAGGATCAGTTGGAGGTTTTCAACAAATCTCAACTCAAATCCTACCTTCTACAGGAAGCTTTCTCTAACTCCTCCTAATTCCAGTGCCTTCCCTCTGTTGATTATCTCCTATTTATCTTATATAGAGTTTTCTTTGTATATATTTGTTTGCCTTCTCCAGTAGATTGTAAGCACCTTGAGGACAACGACCATCTTTTGCTTCTTTTTGTATCCCTAGCATTTAGCAAAGTGTCTACTATATAAAAGGCCCTTAATAAATGTTTGTTGAATGAATGAATGAGTGATGATAAGATGTGCAGGTAAATACTGCAGGCATCAGTTTCTCCATTTTAAAGATGATGAATGCCAAGTGACTTGCTCAAGGTCACTTCCCTAACAGGAATCCAAAGCAGTTCCTCTCAACTCAACAGTGACAACAGCAAAGCCCTCAGATGAGGAATTCTGGCCATGACAGTTGAAACCATTTGCTCATATTTTGTTTCTGCCTGCCATCTTGGTTTTTTGTATGACGTAGACCCTGGCAGCTTCCCCAGGGGCCATAGCTTGGGTGGCAGCCGCTGGGTTGGGCTTGGAGGTGCGTCATGACGTCATTGAAATCTGAGGGCTGTAGTTCCAATCCTGGCTCTTCCCCTGCTTGCTTTATGATCATGGCTCATCATCAGTTCAAATCAGCCACCTATTTTGCACCTATTGAATACAGGCCAAGAGCCTTGGCCTTGGAGTTAGGACTCCAGGGAGCTGCTGCCTCTGACATGTGACATGTGATAGATGTGTGACCATGGGCAAGTCATTCAATCCCTGTGGGGTTGTAGAGGGTTCTTGGAGACTAGAAGGTAGTTGTGGGAATGACTGACTTGCTTAGGCAGTGACTTTATAGACCTTCAGCTCCTTTTGCCAGTGAAGTCACTTGTCCTGAGCAAAAAGGAAGAAATTGTCAAGACCCAAGGTTTCTTCTCTGATCCTCAGTTTCCTCACCTATAAAATGAGGAAAATGGATCAGATGGACACCTTCCAGCCCCAAATCCCATCCAGACTGGGTGTTCTGGGAGTTGGCTGTGGAACAGTTAAAGCTCCATAGTGACAGAAGAAAGAAAATGTTCTGTGCCCAGTACCTATTAAAAGAGACTTTTCCTCTCAGCAAGTCTGAGTGCCCTGGCATCCTCAGAGCCTGGCTTATGAAAAGGATATGCTAATGTTGACATCAAGGAGCTAAAACACAGTCAGTACTCCTGATGGCCACCTTAACCACTAGAAAAATGTACGTTTTAGGAAGTGGTATAGGGTATAGGGGCCAGCCTCAGAACCAGGAAGAGATCTGCGTTCTAGAACTTTCTCTGACATGTGATGCCCCTCCTTATGCTCCCCCCATCCTCCCTACTCCCTATGCTCCCCAGTCCCTGCCCCAGTATGTCACTTCACCCCTCCTGGTACCTCCAGGCAATCCTGAAGGCGTGTGAAGGAAGAGACAGTTGCCTGTCTAGACTGGGAGAGTGAGTTTCCTCTCTGGGCATTTGTATATCAGTAAAATCTAGGCTGATCCAGAATAGACTGAAATCAGATCTGCTCCAAAAAAAGGTTAGAGTTTGTTTGTTCTTTAAGTTAAACGCTCGTCTATGAGACTGTGAAAATAATTCGTAGTTCTCCTGCCTAGCACTGTGACTGCAGACTACTCACAGTGTCTAACTTGTTGTTCTTTGGAGGAGAGGAGAAAGTGCTACAGAGGACTGGTTGTTGGATGTGACCCTCTTCATCTCTGTAGGCTCCTAGAAGTTCAAGGTGGCCTCTGAAGTTTAGAGGCCAACCGTCTACGCTCGGGGTACATGATTCGCCTTGTCCAAATTCACCCAGGGAATACTCCTGAGGGGTCAAAGGGAGGCCCCCTCTCCCCAAATCCTGCTGAGCCATACTGAGGGCAGAGATCAAATGAACTACTGATGGTGCAGATAACTTCATGTAGATAAATGACTAGGGGAACCATAGATCTGCCATTGGAAAGGACCGGTCTTATTGGCTGGTCAATCTCCATCATTTGACAAAGGCCTGGAGAGGGCATCCCCTAGGGAGTGAGTGGTAGGGCCTGGATTTCAGACTCCCATAACTCTGTGACTCCAGGATCCAGCCTAGATTCCGCACAGGGTGGTTGGTTCTCCTTTGCTTTGATCAGGTGCTGTACTCTTATGATTTAAGTGAATGTGGTGGCATCATTCCCGAGGGAGCTTTTTCTTTGTTTTCTCATTTCTTTTCTGTGATTGTGGGTAAGAGTCTCTGCCCCAGGTCTCTTCTTGGCATGTTTATCTTCGAGGGCCATGGGCAGGGGCGAGGCAGCAGATGCTGGGAAGGAATGACGACTCCACTCTGAGATCCTTCCTCTGAAAAGCACTGCTGAGCGTCCTTGTCAAGATCTTTGTAAGGGCTTCTGAAGGGAGGGGAGAAAACCTCTCACTTCAGCTTCTTTCTGAACTCAGAAAATAATGGAGAACAGGGCAAGACACACCAGAGATACAGAATGTGCCAGGGCAGGGTTCTCCCCAGCTGAAGCCCCCTGACAAGCACACCAGGCTTCTGAAATCCTGTGAGGCACATGATTCATTGTGGAATACTAAGGCTGGGTGTGAGCTTGTGAGGGGCTGTACAAGGTGGGCAGGGGCCACTGATAGGGGTGGGGCATCACTCTACGTTTAAAATGATTTGACTTGGCAGCTGTCAAAGTTGGGGATGCACCGAAGTGAACTACTTTCCCTCATCTTCAGAAGGCCAGCATGAAAGACTGACTTAAGTCGTGAGGCCTTTACCAAACCTTGGTGATTTTATCTATCTGCATCGATAAGTGGGGCTGCTCGGTGGCTCAGTGGTTTGGATTCAGGAAGGCTCCTCTTCCTGAGTCCAAATACAGCCTCAGACACTTGTAGCTGTGTGACCCTGGGCATGTCACTTTACTTTGTTTGCCTCTGTTTCTTCATCTGTAAAATGAGTTAGAGAAGGAAATGGCAAACTACTCTAGTATCTTTGCCAAGAAAACCCCAAATGGGCTCATGGAGAGTAGAACATGATTGATTGAAATGAACAATAATTTAAGTCACTATCTAGGTTGATGGATAGATATCTGATATCTAGTGTGATGGATGGATATTTAGATTGATAGGTAGATGAGAGATCATAAATATCTAGACTGATCGAAATCTAGGTGGATATATGGATGATGGAGAGATATATGTATAGATGGATGCATGAATAGATAGATAGATAGATAGATAGATAGATAGATAGATAGATAGATAGATAGATAGATAGATAGATAGATGGATGGATGGATGAATGGATGAATAGATATCCTTGAGAGGGATCCATAGCTTTAGGAAAATTATTAATACAGCAGGTGGGAGGAGGGAGGAGACTACCTTGCATCTGTTCATTTAGCATAGAACTGGTTATAGAACCCTCATTTTAGAAACTTTCAAGTAGACTGGGCTCTGGCCTTGCTCTCCCCACTGCCTGCCTCTCTCCCACATGTGGAATGAAAATAAATTATGGGAAAATGACTATGTCATTATCCCTTGTTTTGTGGAATCTTTATTTATGGCATTTTTAGCTTGTAGGAATGATCAAAGTGGGGAGCTATAAAAATATGGAGGTTTAAGAGCGATTTATCAATCTCAGCCTGTTTGATCCTCACGCCAGTGTGTGGAGGGAGGTGCTTTAATTATCTCCATTTTAAAGTTGAGGAAACTGAAAAAGACAGATGAAATCATTCAACCTGGGTCTTCCTGGCCTTTGATCCAATGCTTTTTCCACTGCATCACCTGGTGTCTGGACTAGGGTTTTTGTATTTGTGAGATGTTTTTAAGTAGAAATAATAATAGTGCTTAAAAATGTGCAAAGCGCTTGATTTATGGGATCTCATCTGAGCCTCTCAAGTGGAGGCTCCTTTTACAAATAAGGGGACTGAGGCTCAGAGGAGTTCAGAGATCTGCAGCTGGAAGGCACCAAGGAGATTTTCTGGCCCAAACCCTTTACTTGACAAATGAGGAAACCAAGTCCTAGAGATATAAAGTGATTTGCCCATAATCACATAATTATGAGATGCTTGAGAAAAGGGATTAGAGACTAGTGCTTCTTGACTCCAAGCACAGCCTTCTATTCACTGGCATTGGTGTTATAGCTCCTGGGTTCGAGTCCTGGATATTCTATTTAGTAATCTGTGTAACTGAAGGAAACTCCTTTAACCTCTCTATGCCTCTATTACCATATCTGTAAAATGGGAGAAGGAACTAGACTGAACAACTCTAAGGCTGTTTCAATCCTGACATTCTGTGATTTTGTGACTAAACTTTGTGTTTCTTAGAATGCCAGGCCTTGAGCTAGGGATCAGATATATGTTTCCCCCAATATTGCCTGCCCCTACTCATGGTTTCTTCCCCCCAAGACTACTTTTCATGTACAGTCATGTATGCACAATCATTTGTATATTGTCTCTCCGCATTGGACTGTAACCTGGAGTTGTCTTTTTGCCATTCTTTGTATCTCCAGATCTTAGCACAGTACCTGGCCCATAATAGGTACTTAATGAAGGCTTGTTAATTGATTGCTTGGTAAAATGATTGAACTGACCAAGACAAATCATCTGCTTCTGCTCCTTCCTGAAGACAGAGAAGTTGCTCTCATGGTTTTTACATAGGAGGTAATGGCAAGAAGTTGAGGTCATGCCATGTGAATAACTTGATCTTTTTTCAGTCTGAATTCTTTTAGGCTGCTCTGTGGCATCAGCCACTCTTGAGCACCTTTGCTCATCATTGACCTCCTTTGATAGTGAATTTTCTTCTTTTTTCTTTTTTCACTTCTCTGTTTCCTTTTTAATTCTTCATCCTCTGTGATCCATAGATTTTTATTCTTGGCCATCATTCCTTCTCTCTGCATTCTCCTTAGGGGGATGTCATCCACTCATGTTTTTTATTGATCATTTCTATGAGTGTGTTCATCCTTTGTTACTGAAGAAGACCATGCCATCAGAGAAATAATGACATGACTTGCACTTGACTTTGTTTTGAGTGAGGGAGGGCTGTGCAGGTCACCAGCCTCACTTCTCCTCCAGAGTCATCTGAATCCAGTGACCAGATATTCATCAGGATGACTGGAGATGACCCAGAATGGGCAATTGGGGTTACACAGCTAGTAATTGTCAAGTGTCTGAGGTGAGATTTGAACTCAGGTCCTCCTGACTCCTACACTGGTTCTCTATCCGCTGCACCACCTAGTTGCCCCAATTTTTATGCAGAAAACTACTAGATGACCATCTTCTTCCTGGAGTTTCCCCTTCTTATTACCAACTCCCTGTGAGACATTGGTCATCTTGACAGTCTTCTCTCTCTCAGCTACAGACATTTTCCTTGTCTGTTCTCCATACCTGGAATGCTTTATTTCATCTGCTCTACCTCTAGGCTTCTCCAGAGTCCCAGTTTAAATCCCACCTTCTACAGGAAGACTGTGCCAACCCCTCCCCCTTCTGGTGCTTTCCCTCTGTTGATTATTTCCTATTTATCACATATATGGCTAGTTTGTCTTCCTTATTAGAGTCTGAGCTCCTGGAGGTCAGAGATTGTTTTTTGCTTTTCTTTGTATCTCTAGCATTTAGCACAGTGCATGACACATAGTAGGCACTTAAATGCTTTTTGACTTGTTGGCATTTAAGGCCCTTCATGGTATGTCTCTAATTTACCTTTTTGTCCCGAATTTTCTTCTCCCTTTCAATTGAACTGTTTTTTGTCCAAACTGAGCTCCTTATCTTTCCACTCTCCTCTATTCCTCTCTCACCTCTAAGTATTTATAAATATTGATTCTCCCTGCCTCTGCCTTCACCACTCCTGCAGTGGAGCTGTCCCTCCTTCCTTGATTCCCTTAGGTGGAGCATGCCACAGAGGTGTGATGGAGTAGTGATGGACCCAAGTGCTAGTTCTTTCTTAGATACTTACTAACCATGTGATCCAGGGCAAGACTCTTAACTGCTCTGGGTCTCAGTTTCCTCATCTGTAAGATGAAGAATTTGTACTCAATGCCTTCTACAATCCCTTCTAGCAATAGAAGGGAAGGGGATAAAAGGAAGAGGGGTGATAGAAGGGAGGGCAGATTGGGGGAAGGGGTGGTCAAAATGCACACTCTCTTGGGGTGGGGGAGGGGAGAGATGGGGACAAAATTTGGAACTCGAAATCTTGTGGAAGTGAATGTTGAAAACTAAAAATAAATTAATTAAAAAAATAAAATCCCTTCTAGCTCTGACCATATGAATCTATGATTCCATGAGTTACACATTTTTGGCAATCCTTAATAAAAGGCAGAAAAATGAACAAGAAAAAACTGGACTCCTGTCTGTCAGAAGGAGCTGGTTGCTGAAGCAGAAGTCATGAGAACATTGAGAGGAAATGACCAGCTGCCCTATCTTGAAATTTGGGGTTGAGAGGAAGGGGAAAGTTGAAGTATCATCTGACACATTGACCAGACTTTGACAGGGTCAATTTTGACATATTCAGAAGAAAGTTGGTAGGATCCATTAGACTAAATGGGGCTAGGGGTGGCAGACTAGGAGGGATCCCAAGCAGTCTGTCAAGAACGTTTCTCCATGATCTTCAGATTTTAGTTGTGATGGAGAAAGAGGATGGAGTTTGTTTACAGGAACTGGTGCAGATGCTTAGGGAACTTGCTAACCAAGGTGTATTTTCAAACAGATCCATATGAAAGATAGAAAGGGCCACCCATCGGACAAGCTTTTGCTAAGTGATCACTATGTGATAGGCACTGTCAATACCAAAAAACAAAGGACAGGGGACAAGTACAAGGCCATAGCATGGTATGTAGCATATACTGCAAGATGAAGGCTGGGCATGCTAAAGTTTGGATTGAACTGACGGTGGGTGGAGGGGGGAAGCTAAGGACAACAGATATTTTCAAGCTGTAGTAAAGAGGAGAATCAGAGGGGTAAGTAGGGCTGCTGTGGGGGAGGGTAACAATGCTCAGAAAAGCTAGAGAGAAAGTAGAACTCAGCCAATGGATATTTTGCTTTTGTTGTCTTGGGCAAGGAGAATGACTTTTGGACAGAGTCACAACTAAAAGGGATGTTAGCAATTGATTTAAAATGAGCCTGTAAATTCCATATATTGATTGTTTTTCTGTGTAGAAGAAGGCTAATTCCTTGTTCCTTGTGACCCTCCTTGGGTCTGTTCTTATCCAGCTGAAGCAGTCTTAGTTTGGCCAACCTTTCTCTTTTCCCCTAATCTTTCCTTAATGAAGTAGTTTCCAGGCCCCATTAGGACTCCTTGTGTTTTTTGTCAATATCCTTAGAATTTTGTTGTTTAGTCATTTTTCAATCATGTCTCACTCTTTTTTCTTTTATAAAATGAGAATGCCTCTACTTCTTTACTCTCCATGTTACTGGGAAGAGGATAGATAGGAGATTATAATACCTTGAAGATCCTTAATTACAGACCCTGGACTTTATCTTCTGATGTGTCACCTAGCACATGAGAGTTTGGAAACTTTTGGCAGGTGATTACTAAATGTTTGCTCAATGTAATGAATGAGTCCTTATTCTACCTTGAGGCTATGTCCTTTCCAGACAGGCAGTTCAACCAAAGCTCTCCTATCTTCATTTACGGAGCTCTTAAAAGCCTACCTTAATGTTATTTCTTGATTAATGGAAGCCAACCAAAGAATCTCTCCAGTTTACTCTTCACCCCCAGAAAATACATTTGCCTGATGCCTTCAAATGATGAGTTATTTGTGTTTTTCCAAAATGTGACCTCATTATCTAGATCTAGGATCCCAAACCATTCTAGGCACAGGTGCCAGATTAATCTTCCTAATGTTATACAGGTCCAGTCATGTCACTGACATGGTCAGGCCCTGGGTGGTGGATTCCCAGCATTTAAATCTTAAGCTCCTTAGTCTGACACACAAGGGCTGGCTTTGGGAGTGAGGAAAGATTTGGGTTTGAATTCTTCCTCTGATACGTACTAGCTGTGTGTATGTGTACCCAGAGTTTAACATCATACTCACATGTGAATCGAGTCCCTAGTATGGG
The DNA here is from genome assembly GCF_028372415.1 of Notamacropus eugenii. Classification (NCBI taxonomy): domain Eukaryota; kingdom Metazoa; phylum Chordata; class Mammalia; order Diprotodontia; family Macropodidae; genus Notamacropus; species Notamacropus eugenii. The sequence goes on from NC_092873.1 coordinate 525,825,524, forward strand.
CAGCCATAGGGATTTGAGGCCTCAACATGGCGGCTGATCACGGCACTGTCTTACTGCGATGACCCTTCCCACTCTCTGTGGAATCTTTCCCTTTATTCTCTATTACATCTTCCATAGCCACAATTCTTATGATCATTCTCCCCATCTTGTCCAAGTTCAAATTTATGTCTTCAAAGCTTGAAATTTAGGGTTAAACATTTATTTTTGCTGAATTCATTAAAATTGGGATTTGACCTTAACCTATTGCTACCAGAGTCACAGCAATCAAGGTATCTGTGTCATCTCTGACATTGCTTCAAAGCCCACCTGGACACCACGCAGCCTGAAATCTTTCTTTCAGTTAGGAGGGGAATCTCCCTTATCTTCTCCTGCCCTCCCTTCTCTCTTTCAGTTACTTCATATGAATTAGTATATATGCTTTATTTCCTTATTCATTTGTTTTTATTTCTGCCCCTCGATCCAGTGGAAGCTTATGGGCAGCAAGTTCTTTATCTTTGTCTACCCCACACAGTGCCTGGCACATTTGTTGTAGTTCAGTTGTTTCAGTCATGTCTGCCTGTTTGTGAAAAAACTAGGGTCTAGAAAAGGTGAAGTCACATACCAGCTAGTGGTAGAGTTGGTCTTATATGTCGATCTTCTGACTCTGAAGACCAGTGCTCTCTCCATGGCATGGTGCCACTCAGGGAAGAAGAGATGGAGAGAGTTGTATAGGAAGAATCTACGTAGAGGACAGACTATGGTATGTGCCTAGCAGGAATACAATGGGCAATGATGTAAGATCAGTCAATCAGTGAACATTTGTTAAGTGCCTTCTGTGTGCTAGACACTGTGCTAAGCTCTGGAGATACAAAGAGGCAAAAGAACTAGCCCTCAAGAAGCTTCTAATCAAATGTTGGAGAAATAACTTCAAGCTGGGGAGATTGTAGATGGTGCCATGGAGGAGGGGGCTGGACCTTGAGCAGTGATTCCATAAACGAGATAATGTCTGAATTTGCTTGGAAAGAGTATCTTTGCATTTGAGGTGATGATGAGATATTGACTTAAACATGATTTCATACGCATTTATATAGAGTATTAAGATTTAGATTGAGAGTTAGAAGGTATCTCAGAGGTCAACTAACCCCCCTCCCCTTCTTTTTGCTGACAAGGAAACTGAGACCTTCGACTTAAGTGACTGGTTCATGGTCCTACATATCACAAGCAGAATTCAAACCCAGGACCTCTGATTCTGTAACCACTACTTTTTACTCTGTGTAGTAAACCACCAAGGCCACTGGAAGCAGAGAGATTTTTAGATGGTGGTTGCAGTAGTCCAAACGAGAGAGGATAAGGGCCCAAAATAGAGGGGCAGCATTGGGAATTGAGAGGAGGAAACTCATGGGAGAACTGGTGAGGTGGGAACTCTTTCTTGGTGAGAGGTTGGATATGCTAAAGGAAAGAGTGGGGTCAAAGATGACATTCAGTTCAACAAACTTTATATTGATGTAAATATTAATTATTCAGTGGTCTCAGCTATGTGGGAGTTTCAAAGATGTATTCCTGAGAGCAGAGGATCTGATTCTGGGATATGGAGAAAAAAAATTTCCGGAACTAAAGAGCCCAGGTGGCTCCCTATTACTTAAAGGTTAAAAATGGGACTTCTTTTAGATGGTATCTAAAGCCTTTCACAACCTGCTTCAAATTAGATTTTTTAGGTTTATTCCATAGTGTTCCACATCACTCACACTGTGTTTCAGTCTTTCAGGATCAAAGGCCTTGTGTGTGGCAGACACTGTGTCGGGCTCTAGAGATATAAAGAAAGACAAAGGCATTTCACGTCCCCAGAGAGCTTACTTTCTCTGGGGGAGACAATATGTGCATATGTGGGCATATAAAATACACACACACACACATGTATACACACACATATATACATATACATACATTGAATACATGTATATGTATACATACATATGGAGAGAAAGAGAGAATGTCATGGGAGGCGGGGAGATCAGAAAATATCTCTTGTCAGAGACAGCGTTTGAATTTAGTCTTGAAGGAAGTTAGTGAATCTAAAATGCAGAAGTGAGAGAAGAGGATTTGCAGTCATAGGGGACAACCAGGGTCAAGATATGGAGATAGGACCAGAAAGCCCATGAGGAGGGAGTGATGCGTGATCACTGGGAAGGTAGGCAAGCTAGTCTGACCACAGCATGCCATCTCCTGTCTCCTTCCATGCCAATGCATGAGCTTTCCAGAGACCCCCACCCCTGTCCTGAGGCCTTTCTTGGCTCCGTCCCTACCTCACAAAATTTACTTTGTATATATTTCACTTATCTCTGGGTATGTTGTTTCTCTGGAGCAGAATGGAAATTCCTTGGGGGTAGAATCGGTTTTCATTTTGTGTTTACACCTCTAGCACCTAGCCCCTAGTTGTATTGAAGGAATGGATGGATGGTGACCGAATCTCCCTGTGTGACATTTGGACATCAGCTTGGTACTCACTGAACTTTCTGGTCTCTCTCCATATGGCATCACAGGACCATTTTCAGACCACTTCCTTGTTTCAGTACTGAAGGTCATTCCTGAGGTGTTCAGTCAGTTTGGGACATGAAGATTTACTCTGTAGCTGTGATGTGGCAGCAGGAAGACCAGAATTTCAGCTATAGGAGGGCATAGTGTCAAGGACTAGGGACTAGGAGGTGATTGTCCTGTTTTCCCCTAGTTAGACCACATCTGGGCACCATGGTGCTTAGCACAGTACCCAGCACATAGTAGGTGCTTAATAGATGTTTATTGACTTCTTGGCCAACACATTAGGGAAGGACATTGATCAAATGAATTGTGTCTCGAGGAGGGCAGGGGAGAGGACAAGATGATGTTTGTACACTTTCCAAATGGAAGAAGGTTTGTTCCACTTGGTCCTAGGAGGTAAAATCTTTGGGGAGGAGGAGGGAGGAGCTGTAAAAAGACCCATTTAGGCTTGGACTTGTGTCCAGAACTGAGCTGTGGAAGTGCTGCATTCTCCCTTAGGGATAGTCTTCACATTAGCCTGGATGACCATGCGAGGATGTTGCCAGATGAGTCCTGCTTCACATAAGGGTTGGATCAAGTGACCAATGGCGTCCCTTCCAACTCTGAAATTCTGGGAGTCAGAAACTTTTTAATTGGTGGCCTGGGGAGAAAACATCTCCCCATCCTTCCTCATTGATTAGTGGGTCTCACTTTGTGCACTTTCACTCCAGAAACCCCATTCTAGCTGGTTTCCTAAGTAAGATTTAAAGTGCATTAATGAAATGTATCCATAGAACTGCAATCCAGTTTCCATGGTAACAGGGGGACCTGGGGTGAGGAATATTACAAAATAAACAGGGGACATACAGTCGCTATTAGAATTTGGGACAGGGGATATTTGGATAAGGAAGTGGATGGACTGGGAGAGGGGGAAGGAGACAAGCTTCTGAAAGTCCAAAGTTAACTGGGTGATTGTCTCCAGAATAGTTCAGAGGTGGCACCCAGAAAGCATGAAGCTGAAAAATAAACAGAACGAAGCCTGGTAAACAGATTCATGAGAGCCCCTTCCCCTGCCACTCAGAAGGGTCTTACGCTAAACAAGGAAACCTTGCCTGAAGACAAAGAGGAAATTGTAATTACTCCTTCCACGCTTAGGAAAACAGAAACTATTCTATTACTGAAAGAATTCTGGCCATCTCAGGCTTAGAGATTTCAAAATTCCTTTAAAGAGTTGATTTGTGATCATTGAAGTATGTGTAGTTAATTTCCTTGGTAGAGTACAAGTTCCTTGGGGACAGAGACTATCTCCTGTGAAGTGAAGGCATTAGACTGGATGTGGCCAGCTGTGAAGAGATGATCCTATGTTCCCTATGGTCTTAGGACTCCAGTGCCTGATACATAGTAAGCTCTTAGTAAATTTTTCATTGATTAATAAAACTTGAGGGCAGGAACTTTTCATGTTGACATTTTTGAGTCTAGCACCTAGTGGTGAGCAGCAAGTGCTCAATAATTAATCAATAGACATTTATTACATACCTACTGTGATTCAGGCCCTGTACTAAATGCTGGGGACACAAAAAGAGCCACATGCCCGTGATTGATTGATAGAATGTACACTTCTCCTGGCAGGGAGTATTTCATCTTGCTTGGTACAAAACAGGTGCTTAAGAATTTATTACTTATTGAAATGATGTTCTGAGTGAGAAGTAAACCCTGGGGCTTCCTTGCATGGAGTTTCTTCATTTAGGATATGTGAAAGGACTCTGGAGAATCCACAGGCTTAGCAGAATCCGGGTGTGAGGGGGGCAGAGCCAAGATGGCAGAGTAACAGCACAGAGTTTCAAGAGCTGTGCCCCCAAGCCCAGTCAAATACCTGTAAGAAATTCTGGAGCTGCAGAACCCACAGAATGACGGAGTGAAGCAAATCTCCAGCCCAAAACAGCCTGGAAGGTTTCCAGGAAGTGTCTATCATGCCACCCAGGAGGCAGGGCACAGTCCAGTGTGGGCCTTGCCAGCACAGATAGGACCTGAGTGAGCCTTGGGGAGACCGAATCTCTAACCTGTGGTAGTTTCCAGACTTCAGGACCCCAAAACACCAAGGAAAAATTGGAGGGTCAGTGGAAAAGAGTGGAGTGGTCCAGCCCTATGGTGACAGGGGAAAGGGGGGAGAGGAACCTGTGGCAGCCACAGCAGCAGCAGGGGCAGAGGCAGCGACTGTTTCTGCAGCTCTGAGCCCATAGATTGTGGGGGAATCCAGCAACTGACAGTACACCCCCTACCCCCACTGGAAGCAGTGATCTACCTTGATAAAGAGCTCAAAAGTCAAGTACATGGCTGGGGAAATGAGCAAAAACTGAAAAAAGAATCAGACTATAGAATCTTACTTTGGTGACAAGGAAGACCAAAATATGCAAACAGAAGACAACAAAGTCAAAGCTCTTCCATCCAAAGCCTCCAAGAAAAACAGGAATTGGTCTCAGGTCATGGAAGAGCTCAGAAAGGATTTTGAAAATCAAGTAAGAGAAGTACAGAAAAAACTGGAAAGAGAAATGAGAGAAAATTATGAAAAATGAGTCAACTACTTGCTAAAGAAGACCCCCAAAAATGCTGAAGAAAATAACACCTTTAAAAATAGACTAACCCAAATGGCAAAAGAGGTCCAAAAAGCCAATGAGGAGAAGAATGCCCTAAAAAGCAGAATGGGCCAGATGAAAAAGGAGAACCAAAAACTCACTGAAGAAAATAATTCCTTAAAGATTAGAATGGAGCAGATGGAAGCTAATGACTTTATGAAAAATCAAGAAATTATAAAACAAAACCAAAGGAATGAAAAAATAGAAGATAATGTGAAACATCTCATTGGAACAACAACTGACCTGGAAAAATAGATCCAAGAGAGACAATTTAAAAATTATAGGACTCTCTGAAAGCTATGATCAAAAAAAGAACCTAGACATCATCTTTCAAGAACTTATCAAGGAAAACTGCCCTGATATTCTAGAACCAGAGGGTAAAATAAATATTGAAAGAATCAACTGAGCACCTCCTGAAAGAGATCCCAAAAGGAAAACTCCTAGGAATATTGTAGCCAAATTCCAGAGCCCCCAGGTCAAGGAGAAAATATTGTAAGCAGTCAGAAAAAAAACAATTTGAGTATTGTGGAAATACAATCAGGACAACACAAGATCTAGCAACTTCTACATTAAGGGTTCACAGGGCTTGGAATATAATATTCCAGAAGTCAAAGGAACTAGGATTAAAGCCACGAATCACCTACCCAGCAAAACTGAGTATAATACTTCAGGGGGGAAAATGGTCATTAAATGAAGTAGAGGACTTTCAAACATTCTTGATGAAAAGACCAGAGCTGAATAGAAAATGTGATTTTCAAACACAAGAATCAAGAGAAGCATGAAAAAGTAAACAAGAAAGAGAAATCATAAGGGACTTACTAAAGTTGAACTATTTACATTCCTACATAGAAAGATAATATTTATAACTCTTGAAACTTTTCTCAGTACTAGGGTAGTTGGAGGGATTATATACATATAGACAGAGAGCACAGTTGAATAGGAAGGAATGATATCTAAAAAAATAAAATTAACTGAAAGAGGAGTATATTGGGAGAAAGGGAAAAATGGAATGGGGCAAATTATCCCTCACATAAAAGAGACAAAAAAAAAACCTGTTTTCAATGGAAGGGAAGAGAGAGGAGATGAGAGGGAAAAAAATGAACCTTACTGTCATCACATTTGACTTAAGGAAGGAATAACATGAGTACTTAATTTGCTATGAAAATCTATCTTACACTATAGGAAAGTAAGGGAGAAGGGGATAAGTGGGGAGTGGAGGATGATAGAAGGGAGCACAAATGGGAGGAGCAGGTAATTAGAAGTAAATACTTTTGAGGAGGGATAGGGTCAAAAGAGAGAATAGAATAAATGAGGGGCAGGATAGGATGGAAGGAAATACAGTTAGTCTTTCACAGCATGGCTTTTATGGAAGTCTTTCCCATATATCAAATTGCCTGCCTTCTCAGTGCAGTTGGATGGGGAAGGAGGAAGGGAGAGAAATTGGAACTCAAAGTTTTGAAAATGAATGTTAAAAATTGTTTTTACATGCAACTGGGAAATAAGAAATATGGGTAATGGGTTATAAAAATCTATCTTGTCCTCCAAGAAAATAGAAGAGATACAGATAAGGGAAGGAAGGGGTGTGATAGAAGGGAGGGCAGATTGAGGGAAGGGGTAATCATAATACATGCTGTCTTGTGGTGGGCAGAGGGGAGAAATGGGGAGAAAATTTTATGAAAGTGACTATTGGAAAAACTGAAAATAAATAAATTAGAAAAAAAAATAGAGTCCAGGTGTGAATTCATTTGACTTTCGAGGCATCTCAGCTGTGTGACCCTGGGCAGAGAACTCAGCATCTCGGAGCTTCACTTTCCTCATCTTTAAAATAGACGTGAGAATACTTGTGCCAGCACTGCACGGCTTCATGGGGAGCAAAGGATTTTGCTTGGACTGTGATAGAAATGTGCCTCACTATTGTTTAAGTTCATTAGACAGTGATTCCTCTGCTATATCTTTACTTTCTGAGGTCCTTTATGCCTTCCCCCACTTAAGGATTTGGAAACCCTGTCTGCTATTTTTAAAATCAGGTTATATTTGAATTACAATCTGAAAGATGGGCACAGATCTAGTCCAATTGTCTTGTTTCAGAAGTGTAAGCTATAAGCAGTGCTGTGAAGCTAGATGAAGGTGGGATCATTACCTGTTAAGGGGATCAAGGATATTTTAATGGAAAAGGAGCTAGTGCCTGGGATTATAAGGATTTTGAAAGAGAGGGATTCTGTTTTTGTGCCATGGGATTTTCTTGGCAAAGATACTGGAGTGGTTTGCTACTTCCTTCTCTGGAGAATAACCTTGTGGGGGTGGGGGACCTGTCCATCTTGGATAACCCTATATGGCATAGTTCATTGTTTCATTGAGCTACACAAGTCCGTCCTCCATGACAAAGCAATGATCCAAAAAGGACTTTTAGGCAAACAGGAGTTGAATGACTTGCCCCCAGACCCTTAATGCACAGCTAGTAATAACTGAGGCTGAATTTGAACTCGAGTCTTCCTGACTCCAGGACCGGCACTGTATCCACTTTGCCAACTAGCTACCTCCACAGACAAGATATAGACAAGATAATCTGGAGTAAATCTCAGAGGGAAGGCACTAAGATTAAGGGGGACTGAGAAAGAACAATTTAAACAGCGCCAATCGAATTGAAAGCCTTAAGAACACCAATCAATGAATCCGTAGTGGCGCATGCTTTCTACCTCCTGACAGAGGTGCTGGAAGGCATTGGGGGAGGGGAGAGGGTTGAAGAATTATCAAAGGAAGCAGGGCTGTTTGTCTTGATTTAGGAGTCCATGGTTGCCTGCAGGTATTACAGAAGAGTGATAACCTGGTTCTACCTGGCCAAGAAGGCAGAGCCCCTGACAGGGAGTAGAAGTTGCCAAGAGACAGCTATCTGCTGGATATAAGGCTAAACCACCCAAAGTCAAGGTCCCTGGAAGAGGAATGAGCTGTGGGAGCGAGTGGATTTTTCCTCATTAGGAGTGACAAGATCATCTGTTTAGAGCTTAGAGGATTCCAAATCCAAAGCTAAGAAAACAGCCAGAATATGTCCACATTTGAACTTGGACTCCGTACTCCGAGTCTGGTCCACTGTTCCATGAAGTCAAACGGCGATTTGTAGATGAGTTAAAAATATTTCCACTTAGGTATAATTTGGACTAAAATCATCATGAATATTAAAATTTATTAATAATTTATGTAATAATGATTGACCATTTAACAATAGTAATAATAATAGCTAATATCTATATAGTGCTAATTATGCACTAGACACTACTAAAGCATTTTACAGCAAGCCTGGGAGGCTGGTGCTGTTATTATCCCCATTTCACAGATGAGGAAACTGAGGCAGAGGTTATGTCACTTGCCCAGGGTCTCACTACTAGTAATTAAAGACAGGATTTGAACTCATATCTTTCTGACCCCAGGCCCAGCGCTTTCTCCAGTACCTTTCTCACATTCATCATTTGTGGATTTAGAGTTGAAATGGATCGTGGAGGGCATCTTGTCCTCCTCCCCCCAATTGGACCACGGTCCTGCTGCCTCTGGACATGACTCTCCTCCCTCTGCACCGCACATTGCCAATGAGTTTCCAGGCTTCTATGGGTAGTGTATGAGCTCCCTACTGTTTCCACCCTGGCACAGAGCTCTTACATCTTGCTTTTTAAGAGGTAGCTGGGGATGGCTCCATACACAAAGTACTGGGCCTGAAGTTGAGAGGACCTGAGTTCAAATCTAGCCTTGGACATTTACCATCTGTATGAACCCAGGCAAGTCATTTCATTTCTGTCTGCTCCAGTTTTTCATCTTTAAAATGGGGGGGGGGGGGGGGGGTAATAGCACTTACTTCACAAGGGTTTTATGAAGATCAAGTACAACATCTGTAAATACTCACTTCTTCAGTTCCTGGCACATAGTAGGCACTAGATAAATGCTTATTCTCATTTTTTGGTGTCTGGCTTTTGTGTTTAGGCTTTCCTCGGACGTTAACTCAGGCTGAAGCCCTGGACAAGATATGTCAGCCAGATCTAGTGATCAGCTTGAATATTCCTTTTGAAACACTCAAAGACCGTCTCAGCCGGAGGTGGATTCATCCACCAAGCGGGAGGGTCTACAACATGGAGTTCAACCCCCCTCAAGTGCAGGTAAGGGAGGTGGGCACCATCTGTCTGTGTACTTTGAGAATCATTGGGCTAAAGTCAACCTCACCATACACAGAAGAGGAGACTGAGGCTGTGGTAAGCAGGTAAGCAGGCTATTTAGTCTATACCTCTCCTTTTACAAATGAAGAAACTGATCCTCAGGGCAAGTAACTGATTTGGCGAGGTCACGTGGGTATTGGACCCAGGTCTGACAGCTTCAGGGTCTACTTTTAACATGGCGCCATATTGCTTCTTAGAAGATTGTTTCAAGTAGCTGCCATTTAGCCTGACCCTGTATTTGTCTCTTGAAATACTGAGATCATTTGATTGTAAGCCCCTTTTGGGCAGGGACGTTTGCCTCTTTTTGTGTCCCACACACTTAGTACAATGGCCACCTAAAGTAGGTACTTGACGTTTATTGATGAACTAGAATGCCATTTAGCACCCTGAGCTGCTTTGAAATTGTAGTAGAGTATAATAGAGTAAATTATACTCTTATTTTATGTATGTACTACAGATAGAGTATAATTATATGTATACTGTATGTGTATATGTTATACATATATGTATATACACACATACATATATATATATATGTATATAGAGAGAGGGAGAGAGGATAATAGAGGGGCACCTAAGTGGTGCAGCAGATAAATTACCATGCCTGGACTCATCTTCTTGGGTTCAAATCTGGCCTTAGACACTTACTATGTGCGAGGGCAAGTCATTTCACCATTTACCTCAGTTTCCTTATCTGAAAATGAGCTGGAGGAGGAAATGGCAAACCAGCCCAGCGTCTCTGCCAAGAATACCCCAAAGGGGGTCATGGAGAGTCAGACACAACTGGAAAAATCAAAGCATACGGTGGAGGTTCTCCCTGCTTTGCTCCCGTGTCTCTTATGGCCATCACCATATTCTCTTTGACTTTCTCTCTCCCCTCCTCCCCCCCTTCTCTGTCCCTTGCTCTACCTTTGGAAAAGTATTATTATTGTTATTTAACACCCCTGCTCCATCTTTTTGGAGCCCTTCTCGGTCTCATTGGTCTTGTTTTTAGCATGTTTCATTTTTCCCTCAAGTTTGCCTTCCTTGGTAATATCTGTAACCTTGTTGAGTTTCTTTTCTGTGATTTTTTACTCTTCGATTTCCTTCCATCTGCCAGGGCATGATTCTCCCTAAAACCTGAACCTTTTTAGGGATTATTTTCCTTTGAGTTTCCACATCATGACTACCTTGTGTCGCTCACCGACAGGAGACCTCTGGGAATCAACTCTTTTCTTGGGTAGAAATTCAAATGGCTGTGTCTTTGAAGAGGCCTCTTCATTTTTTTTCTTCTTAGTCATTTCTGGTTTCCTTTCCTTACCCCTGGTCTCTTTTTGCTGACCACAGCTGCTTGTCTCTGAAATCTCTATGTATGTCCTGAGCGTCTTCTCTCTGTCCCATGCTGAAAGATTAAGACTTTATGGCTCAAAGGAGAATTCCAGCATCCTCGAGAGTCACTGGTGTGGAAGGCCAAAGCATTATCTCTGTGGGCAGTTAGGTCTGGCTTTATCCCTAACTTGTCTGTATCAGCAGTCCTCTGCTGTCCAACTTGGGATGTCCTTGTATGCCTCAAAATGACAGGTCACTGCTGAGAGCGTCTATGGACCTGATTCTGTATTCAGTTAGCAGAAGCGCTGCATTGGACCTCCTCTTGCTCTCTGGCCTGGCATTACATGGAAGCACTCCCAGAATTTTTGCCTAGCGTAGGAACTCCATCAAGGAACTCTATCCTTCTTGGTCAGTGTTGGAGAAGGGGGAGAGGGCAGGAATATGACTTAAATTTGATTTTAAACGCCTTTTTCTCTGTAATGTGCTTCTTTGTGATTTCATCCTGGCCTCTGCCAGCAGAGCCCAAACTCTCCTGTGCTGGGGAGGCCCTGAAGATGGCCTTGGCAACAGCAAGGAGGATCTATCACTTGCTGGTGAATTATTTGGCCGTGGTGACCCAAGAAACTGCCTAAAAGATAGAATGGCCCCTGGTCCTTCAGGACCTCCTTCCTTTTCAGCAGTATCAGTGGGGGAAGGGGGGATAGAGTACGTAGAATCATGCAGACTTTAGAAATAAGTAATAATAATATTATTATAAGTAGGAACCTAACTTTTGGCAGCTGGGTCTCCAGTGGATAGAATGCTAGACCTGGAATCAGAAAGACCTAAGTTGAAATGGGACCTCAGACACTGAGTAGCTGTGTGACCTTGGACGGATCTTTTCACTACTGTTTGTCTCCATGTCCTCAATTGTAAAATGATAGTATCTGCCTCCCAGGGTTGTCGTGAGGAACAAGTAAGCACTAAGCACAGAGCCTGGCATGCAGTAGGCACTATAAAAATGCTAGCTATTTTTATTTTTTTTACTTATTGTTACTGTGATATTCTCAATGTGAGATCCTCGTCCAGGGACTAAAACCACTATGTACTTTTGGAAAAATGCAATTGTATTCATCTTGATGTTTTTGCTAGATACAAATTAGGAGACAAAAGTGAAGTTTCTACTAAGCTGAAAGATGGTGCGTGGGTGTCTGAGGTGGGATTCACACTCAGGTCTTCCTGCCTTCAAGTCCAACACTCTACCCATTGTGTCACCGAGAGTCTCTGGGGACAGAAGAATAAATTAGAGGGACCCTACAATTGTTTTTAGCCCTTCCAGTTTTGCAAGGTTTGGGGTACACTGAATTACAGAAAAATATACAGTATCCCTAGTAAGTGGCCACCCAGTCTTTGCTTGAAGAGATCCACTGAGGGCAAACCTGCCCTCTCCTGAGGCAGTCATCATACCTTGGGACATTTCCAGCCTCAGCCTCCACTTATTGCTCCTAATTCTGCCCGAGGGGTCAAGCACGCCCCTCGTCCTGCTGGCAAGTCTTCTGAAGGACAGCTCTCATCTTGTGCCCTTCCCTAGGCTAGACAGCCCCTGTTCCTTCTTCTGTTTCTAGTTTTCATACAGCAAACCCATCTAGCTTCACCATTTCCCACCAGAACAATGCCCTTGAGCACAAGGCTTGTTTTCTGTTTATTTTATCTTTGTATCTTTGTATTCTCTACATGCAGCGAAGTCCCTGGGATATGATCAGCACTTAGTGCTTGTTTATGGAATGAATTGGAAGTTGCCCAGCTCCTGTTGCCTCCCCACCTTACTGCCTAAAACATGGCACCTGGGATGGAGAGTTTCTATCTGGCACTGCCTTGGTTATACTAAGCTATGAACCATGAGTCCTGTTTATCAGAGTCCCTGGAACGTGAGGTTCAGAGAGCGCTTGAGTGGGCAGCAGTGCTGATCCCCAGCTTCCTACCCTATGCTCCACCTCCCTCCCCCATCCCCAAGTGTGTTGCCAATGTGCTGGATACGCAGAGTGGAGCCAGGTACCTTTCACCTGCTTTTTCTTGCATTTCCAGGGAATCGATGACATCACTGGTGAGCCCTTGATCCAGCAAGAGGATGACAAACCCGAGGCTGTTGCTGCCAAGCTGAGACAGTACAAGGAGGTTGCAAAGCCCGTTATAGAATTGTACAAGTGAGTGTTTCTGTTCCTAGGCATCTCCATCTCCTCCAGAGAGGAGTGAACTCTGGGAAGGGTGCAGCACAATGGTCAGATCAGTAAAGGTGCCAGTTGGAGCTCCTCCCACAGCCAGAGATGTACCTGAGAAGCTGACAAAGGCTTTGCTTGGCACCTAGCAAGTGCCTAGCACATAGTGGGCACTTCATAAATGGTTATTGAATTGAGTTGCCAGGCAGGGAAATGTGAAATTGACAATAATAGTTAGTAATAGCACATTCATTTAGTTTGTCAGGGTTTGTGAAGACCTTTCCAAAGATTCTGTCTTCTCAGAAGCAGTGGGTTTAGAATGAGGGAACTTGAATTCAGGTCTCGGCTTGGCTTCTTTTCCTGCCTCAGTGACCTTGGGCCTATCATGTAACCTCTCTGGTCCTCAGTTTCCTCACGTCTGACATGGGAGGGAGGACCAGACGGGAGGAAGGTGCCACAGGTGGGGGTGGGGGCGTTCATTTCTACAGATGAGGGTACTGAGGCTCAGAGACATAGGATTTTCCCAAGGTCACAGGTTCGTAAGTGTTAGAGGCAGGATTTGAATCCAGGGCTATTTTTATTCTTTTACCATATTCCCTTTCAGTTTCTTAAAGTCCAGAATTCAAATACAAATGAAAAGAAATAGGTAAAAATAGACAAATTAATTTTATATTAACTTCTAGCTCTCCTGTCTCCTAATCCCGATCACTATAAACCTACATCTTTCTTTTAAATTCAGAGTATTCAAAACTTTGTGTAGTTGGAAGGGTTAAATGAAAGTATAGAGTAGCCATTGAGCTTGGCAGCTAGATGGCACAGTGATAGAGTGCCAAACCGGGAGTCAGGAAGACCAGAGTTCAAGTCTGGCCTCGGACACACGCTAGCTGTGTGACCCTGGGCAAGTCACTTAACCCTGTTTGCCTCAGTTTCTTCATCTGTGAAATGAGCTGGAGAAGGAAATTTCAAACTGCTTCAGTGTCTGTGCTGAGAAAACTCCAAATGGGGTCATGAAGAGTTAAACATGACTGACAACAACAGCTCCTTTTTGAGTTACTTTTCTGTAGCTATCACCATAAACTTGGTCTTATCCAGCGTTAAAACTAGGCTTGTTCCCATTTTCTTTTTAAGTGACAAGGATTGTGACTTCCCAGCCACCCTCCAGCTCTCCCATTCTTAGAGCCACAGAATCAAGGCATCTTAGAAATCTACTCTGCTAACACTTTGTTTTATAAATGGGAAAAATGATGAAGTGGTGGGAGCATGCTTTCCTCCTGTGCCTGGCTGCTTCCTGCTCAGGGTCTCCATTAAGTAGGGAGAGTGGGCTTCTGGAATCTGTGTGTCTCTAGGGAATGAAATAAAGATTAACTCCCATCAGGGTCATCTTAGTGCCTTACTCCAGAGCTTTCTGGAAAGCTCTGGATTTGGAGGCTGCTTCCTTATCTTGAATGTCTGTATATATCAGCAAAAGCGGAGGTCTGGTCCCACTCCTCTGACCTCTCCTTGGTATTTACTTAGGATCATGGTATCTTAGAGTCATCCAGCCCAATCCCCTGATTTTACAAATGAGGAAACTAAAATCCATAGAGATTAAGTGACTGACCTGTGGTCAGATTGTTAGTAAGTGGCAGTCAGGATTTGAACTCAGGTCTGTAATGGAAACCCTTTGGACTCACTCAGTCTTTGTATCCAGACTAACACCTAGCCCAGTGCCTAGCCCAGAGGTGGTACTTAATAAATGCATCTTCAATGAGGTTAGCTTGTTGAATGAATGAACAAACAAAAGAAGGTGAGCAGAGACTGGTTGGTTTCATGTCCCCACCCCTCAGCATAATGCCTGGCATCTAGTAAAAACTTAATATCTCTCTATTGAATTGAGTTGAATTGACTTTAAAGAATGCATGGCCAGCATAGTGGCCTTGTTTGTGTTGGGGTTTTCTATCCTAAAGACCTGAGCTCTACAGTAATATAATTTTCTTTTCAAAATGTTTTTATGTTTCTTTCATATCAAATACATCCTCCTCTCCCCTTCCTAGAGAGCCTTGCCTTGGAACAAATGATGTTAAAACTCCCCAAAACAATTCAGGAAAACCAACCCAACTCATCAACATTTCTTAACCATAGTTTTCCATTCCTCCAGCCAAGGGAAGGTGTAAGAGCGTCATTTTTGAAAGTAAACCTAAATGTACCTTTGTTTTGTTGTGAACTCTGTCTTTCAGGACCCGAGGTATCCTACACTCCTTCTCTGGGACAGAGACCAACAAAATCTGGCCATATGTTTACTCACTGTTTTCCAACAAGATGGCGTCTATTGGAGTGAAAAAAGCCTGAGAAGCCTACAGCATGGAAGAACAGGAGGATGTGGTTGTTCATTAAATTGTGTGTGTAGTATCGGTGCTGTGTTCAAATTAGAAGCTAATCGAGATCACTTGGAGTGCCTTCCTTGGTTACCCCAGGGAGTGGATATTAAAATGAATCTGTATAGAGAGGTGACCAAAAAATAGGGCCCTCTTCCACTTAGGAAAGAAGTCTCAAAGAGTTTTAAAAAAGACTCAACATTTTCCTGGACCCCGTAAATGAGAGTGGGCTGTCCAGGTACCAAGTCCTGGATGACTTCTCTAACCTGTAACTCATTTGGAATGGGTCTATGGTTTTCCATCATGGCGTCCTCTGGGAGGCAGTGATGGGCAGTGGTGGGATGGTGCCCCAGTGGGCTGCCAAGCCACAAAGCCTGAGGACTGGAGGCCTGCCAGGACTGTGGCCCCGTCTTGATCACTGAAGCTCCGCCTCTGTCTTCACTCTTGTAGCCAAAGCCAGTCATTCCCATTGGGTCTGTCAGATTGTTATCTGGGGTTCTGTTTTCCTTTTCATCCTTTGGAGGAGCGGGGGGCGGGGGAGGAATGTTATCTCATCTTCCTCCAGCTCCACAAGATTTTTTTCATGCCTTCTGAGAAGAGAGGCATAAGGACCCCTCCCTCCTCCATTGCTGCTCAGCTCTCCCCTTTCCCAGGATGCCCATAGCTAAGGATGGAGACGGCATCCCTTGGAAACCTCCTGACATCTGCTTAGGAGGGAATGAATAAAATCCATTCAGGCCTTAGGGACTGAGTTGTACATGGGAACCTTAAGCTCCAGATAGGAGCTTTCTCCTGTGGCACACAGCTTCTTTCCTTTCATGGAAGGTTGGGCCCCTCAGCATCTCACACAGAGTACCTGAACATCATCTCAAGTACTGAAGGCCACATCTCAGATATAAAAACAGTGAAACAAATGAAGCGACTTTACTAGAGGTAGAGTGGTATAGTGGATAGAGCGCTGGTTTAAGAGCTAGAAAGATCCAAGTTCAAACCCCCTTCCTGCAGATAGATAATTCCTAGCTGTGTGACCCTGGGCAAGTCCCTTAACCTCTAACTGCCTCAGTTTCCTCATCTGTAAAATGAGGAGGTCAGATGGGACGACTTCTAAGGTCCCTTTTGGCTCTAAATTTTATATCCTGCTAGAGTAGACAGATGTTTTCATTATTGTTCAGAATAAACCATATTAGAGAAATGCTGCTAAATGTTAATGCTAAGGGCTGGGAGATAGAGAGGCCTTAGCATGTTGTAAAGATGTTGGAAGAGTCTGTGCCCAGGTAGCGAAGGCCTCTGCACTTGCCATGTTGAGCCTGGATGTGATAGCTTTAATACTACAGGATAGAGGCCATCCATATGGGATGGGAAAAAGGATCCCAAAGGGTTAGGTCCCTCTCCTTATTTTTCTCTAGAAAATGCCATTCATTCCTACTGCCTTACACCTCAGGAGCATCCTCCGCCTGTGACTGGGAAGAGGGTGGTGCTTTTTCCCAAGGAGATTCTCTGCTAAATGTTTCTGGAAAGGAGCCCCCCCAGCTCCTGTGGAACCCTGCACACTGAAGGGAAGTGGGGCTGATTTCAGTACATCGGTTGATGGAGCTGAAATGCATTATTTACTCAGTGAAGCTTTCCTTGACATCTCAGCAACTCCCCTTTCGTTTGGTGTCTTGGCACCAGTGAACTGGATAGTCTATGTTAATAAAAAAGACCCTCCCCCCCAACTTCTTGCCAAACTCTCTTTCCTTCTCCTCTCTGCCCTCCTGATGGAATAGATTGGCTGTGTTCTCTTCTAGCTGTCTTGATGGGCAGCCAAGTTTTCTACTGTTTTATTGGGTGAGTGAGTGGGTGGTGGCAATGGAAAGGGAATGTTGATTTTTCTGATTTATGTAATTAAAATGCCCTGCATGGGCTTCTGGAATGTGGTCATTGCCTCATGTCGACTTGGCAGTCCTGGGGAGGAAGGATGTTTGGACTACTAAGAGCTCCAGGTGTGAACCAGGTGAACCACCTACTCTCTCTAGATGGAGGTCCTCATAGTAGTGAAGGAGGAGTCTGGGAACATGGCCGAACACCAGAGCAACAGCGAAAGTAATAATAGCCCTTCTATGTGGTGCTTTTAAGTTTGCCAGATACTTCACGTATATTACATAGATGACTATCATCTCCCCCTTCCACACCTTTGCACAGGATATCCTTTCCTTCCGTGTTTTCTCATCTTTTCCTTTTGGAACCCCTCACTCCCTTCTATAGCCAACTCAAGTGATACCTCATTAATGAGACCTTTCCTGATCTCAGTTATCCCTTTCTGCAACCATTCCCTATCACTAGGCATTTTCTTTGTATCTGCCTTTATTTACTTCTCTGTGAACATAGATGTTCATGTCAGGATGTATGAACCTTCCTCAGCCTCATTTCCTTATCTCCAAAATGGAGACAGTAGCACCCACCTCCCCCTGGTTGTTGTGTGAATCAAATGAAACAACCCTTGTGCGGTGCTTTGCAGACCATAGGCACAGCGTACATGTTAGCTTTAAATGAAGATGCCACCATCTCAGGCCCCCCAATGCAAGCAGCATCTGCCTTAAAAAGTATGAGACCCATGACAGCATTTCCAGTTTCAAAATGAGTAAAGCTGAGAGGACAAATGGAGAAACTTTCTACACCATGGTTGTGTCTGTCCTTTGTTTTTGAAGAGGACCATGACATCAAAGAAATGATCACGTGACTTGTATTTGACTTTGTTTTGAGTGAGGGAGGCTGTGCAAGGTCACCAGTCTCACTTTCTCCTTCTGAGCCATCTGGATCCAGTGATCACATATTCATCAGGATGACTGGAGATGACCCAGGATGCACTGGGAGACATTGGCCTTTTAGGCTAAGGCCTTTTCAGGTACTCGCTTAAAGTGAGGTAATGCCCATTCAGTGAATAGGCCTCTTTAGAGGGTAGTCAGGGGGTGACCCCTTTAATAGAAAAGAAAAAATAAATGAATCACTTTGAGAGGGGCAGGAGCCTCAGGGTTGTTGTTTGGAAGGGAAACTGTTACTATTGACATTCCCTCTAAGCCAGGAGGGTCCAAAACTAGCCATGGTGCATGTATGGAATTAGGAATTTCTCAGAGAGTACAATATATGGGGGAAAAAAACTTCCCTGGTTCTTTGTTCCTGAAAATGTTAACTAGGATTCAAGTTAATTTCACAAATAAATTATTTTCCTAATCCAATCCAATAAACTACATTCTTACACTTAGGCTGCCTTGAGAGGAGACACAAGGGTTCCATGGCCACTGTCAAAGGTGGGATTCAAACCCAGGTTTTCCTAACATTAGGTTCACCACTAGCCACTACTTCATGCTTCTTTTTCAAGGGTTGATGGTTAACTCCTCTCTGTCCAGAAGAAGAGTTGCCAACCCTGAAGTCTTATTTCTAATCTACATTTTACACAAAAGGAGTGTAGAATCTTAGAGTCCAGTCTCTTCTAATCTTCAATTCAACCCAATTCAGAGGCTCATAAATCCCAAACCAGACAGAACCTTAGAGACCATTGCCAAACCCTGTCATTTGATTGATAAAACTGAGGCCCAGAGAATTTAATTTGCTCAAGATCTAAGCAGCAAACTTCAGAGGCCTCTGACCGCAGAACATGTGCTCTTTCTGTTGCACAAGGATTATTTATTAAGCCCCTACTAAGTGCTAGACATTGTCCATGGCACAGGAATAAAAAGGCAAAATCATCTCTGTTCCTTAGATGCTACTGATTCTCTTACACTGACCCCAAGCCTTCCTTTGTTTAGATGCCTTCATTAATGGAGACCTCCTCTCATGAAAAAATTCATTCCATTTTTTTTTTTTTTACAATTCTGATAATTGAGAGAAAAGCAACTTCTTGGGGTCTTTCACCCATTGGTCTGAGGGTTTAGCAATAGCCCATAATAGTCCCTCTACTATTTCATCGTTGTAATGTGAAGTCTCCTTTCCTCCAGGCTAAGCATCCTTACTTTCTTCCCATGACATGGGTCCTCAGACTGTCACTGTTCCGGTTGTCTTCTGGACACTCTCCAGCTTGTCAGCATCCTTTTTATTTTTTAATTATTTATTTTTAGCTTACAACATTCAGTTCCATAAGCTTTTGAGTTCCAAATTTTCTTTCTTTTGCTCCACCCCCCGCCCCAGGACAGCGTGCCATACATGTACATTTACATTACACGTTTTCACATTAGTCATGTTGCAGAGAAGAATTATAACCAATGTAATGAGCCATAAGAAAGAAGAAACAAAACCACACAAAAGAGGGACAAGTGGTGTGCTTCAATCTGCATTCACACTCCATAGTTCTCTCTCTGGATGTTGGCTAGCATTTTTCATCACGAGCCTTTGGAGTTGTCTTAGAACCTTGCATTGCTAAGAAGAGATAAGTCTGTCAAAGTCAGTCCTCACACACTGTGGCTGCTTCTGTGACAATGTTCTGGTTCTGTTCCCCTCACTCAGCATCACTTCATATAACTCTTTCCAGGTTTTTCTGAAGTCTGCCTGTTCATCATTTCTTATAGCGCAATAGTATTCCATTGCATTCACATACCACACCTTGTTTAGCCATTCCTCAGTTGATGGGCTTCCCCTTGATTTCCGGTTCTTGACCACCACAGAAAGAGCTACTATAAATATTTTTTAGTACATAATCCTAGTACATTGTCCTTTTTCCATTTTTATGATCTCTTTAAGATACAGCCCTAGAAGTAGTAGTGCTGGATCAAAGGGTATGCACAGTTTTATAGCCCTTTGGTCATAGTTCCAAATTGTCAGCATCCTTTTTAACTGAAGGGGGTGCCTAGACCTGAGCACCATGTTCTAGAGATTGTCTGAGCTGGGCAATGCTTACTGGGGCTGTTACTTCCCAACTTCTGGACACGTGGAGGGCAGGTTTAATGAGTAATATGAGTGAATTAAAAGAAAACAGCCCCATACACATTCAGGTAAAATCAGTAAGTTCCTCAACAAGGTCGGGATTTCCTCTGGTTTTAAATTTGCTTCAGACAGAACAGAAAAGCTTAGGGAGAGTATTTTCAGGATTTTCCCCTTGGTTCCAGCTCCCCATTATAAGTCACGGTTGACCTCATTTTCAATCCCATCTTTAGCATCTTTGTGTGCTGCCCTCTGGTGCTGACAAAGGGAAGAGGTACCAGAATTGGGTAGCCAGGAAGTTTGTTATTTACCTGATGACTGTATTTACATCAATGTGGAATTTGGATTCATTCCTTCCTGTGTGGTTGGACTTTTTGTCCCTTCCCTATCGGCTGCTAGGACCATACTCTCTGTCTTTGTAGCAGAAGCTGTCCTTCATGGCCTTTGAGCAAGGCCTCCCTTTAGTGGTGAGAATGTGTCAGCCTAATTTAGTGGGAATAGTGATGGATTTGGAGTCAGAGGACCTGGGTTCAGAGCCGCATTCTGATATCTATCCCTGAAATGACAGGTTTGATGACCTATGGAGTCCCAGCTCGCTCCAAATCTAGGATCCCTTTTTGTTAACCAGTTTGGTGAACAGAAAGCAAACAAAGCCATCTTCTAGGCATAAAATCATAGACCTAGGGAAGGCAGTTATCATTTTGACCTTTCCAAGGACACCCATATGGGAAGCATCAGAAGCTAGACTTGAACTCGAGCCTCAGACTCCAGAGACAGGGAACTCTGTGTCCCTGTTGGAGCTGTGAAGCTTGAGTCTATTACTCTTCATTCTGAGAAGCAAACCCTAGTGAGGAAGACTTCAATTTCAGAGGGCACAGTCATAAATAATGGTTCTCTCCATGTCTTCAGAACTTCTCAACTGGTTTTCCAATAAGCTTGGAAATACTGACGATGCAAGATCCAGAACTGGGAAGCAGGATTTCATCCAAGGAACACTTTAGAAAATGTCTTTCTACACTGGTTTGGTGAGCCAAGAGTGAAACAGAGCCATGGACATGATTGAATGCTCAGCTCCGAGCAGCTGGAATGAATTGGTGGGAAGCTGCCCCCAAGTGGCGAGTCAGGAGCACATACAGTCAAAGTCTAACCATATCCCTTTACTTCCCCCAGTGAACCTCAGTGACTCTGATCACCTCCATGATCAACTATGAAATCCTGTCATTGAAAACCCTTCCAAATCTGGCTAACGCTCACTTTCCCCACCTTCCTACTTGACTCCCCTTTCAACGCTCTATAGTTCAGCTAACAAAGGTCTCCTCATGGTTCCTCCAACATGACATTCCATCCCATTTCTCTGCCTTCACATCAGTCATCTTACCATGCTGTGAATGCTCCCCCTCACCAGCCTCAGCCTCTTGCCTTCCTTAAGGCCTTCCACCTAGAGTCTCCCCCTCAAACCACCTGCCAGTGCTTTCCCTTCCAAGATTACCACTGATCACCTCTTTATCAGCCTTGTATGTTTAGAGTTGCTTGTACACTATTTTTTCTCCCTCATGGGGCTGAACTCTCTGAGAGCATGGACCATTTTTTTTGTCTTTCTTTGTACCCCCAGCATTTAGCACAATGCCTGGCACATAGTAAGAGCTTAATAAATATTGATCAATTGACATCTGGAGGAAAGGGGCCTCTGAGGAGGAAATAAGGATTCCTCCTGCCCCTTAGTTAAAAGTGCCTTAGACAGAGCTGAAGGGGAAGGAAAAGGAGTAAAAATTTATATAAGACCTGCTATGTGCTAGGAGCTATGCTAAGCTCTTTTTACAACTCTCAATTGATCTTCACAACAACCCTGCTAGGTAGCTGCTGTTATTATCCCCTTAATTTTTGTCGTTCAGTCGTGTCCACTCTTCATGACCTCACAGACTAACACTTCTATCCTTTACTATCTCCTGAAGTCTGTCCAAGCTCGTGTTTGTTGCTTCCATGACTATATCCCCATTTTACAGATGAGGAAACTGAAGTAAATAGGGTTATGAGATTTGCCCAGGGTCACACAGCTAATACATGTTTGATGTCCAATTTGAACTAAGGTCTTCCTGACTCCAGACCCAGGACTCCATCCACTGTACCTCCAGCTGCCCCAACTGAAGAACCACAGGGGCCATTTCTACTGAATGGGCCTTGGGAGGTCACAGGGAAAGACACTGGATTTTTTTGTAGAAAAAGCAACCATTTGATGCAAATAGAGTAATATTTATAAAGCACTAACACAGTGCTTGGCGTACAGTAAATTCTTGTTCCTTTCGTTTTACACACTGAGCCTCCCTCAATGTTCCATGTGCCCCATTTTGTCCAAAAGAGGACAAAACCAGCCTGGAAATTCTTTCTATTTGGTATTTTCATCCAGAAGAAAGGTCAATGAGAAGAGGAACCTGGAAAGCATGGCTGCATCTTAGTTATCTTTTGATGGATCATGTAATTCTTGTCAACCCCTTCCTAAAAAAGTACACCTGTCATTTATTTTAACTTTAAACAGACCCCAAGTTCTACCCATAAAAACCAAAAATCTAAGCAGAAAGTTTTCAAGTTCCTGGGATTGTAACTCTAGAGACAGAAGGGACATCAGAGGCCATGTAGTCCAGCTCCAAATATTAGAGGTGAGGATGTAGGTTTAGGCAGAAGTGACTTGTGAAAATTCACCCAGGTTATAAGAAGAGGGAGAATTTGAACCTGACTTCAGTGCCAGAGCTCTTTCCCCCTATGATGCTGCCTTTTCATTTTAGGGGCTGATAAGGTGCTTTCCTTTGAATTCATAGCTACATCATAGGTCTAAAGCTAGAATGAACCTTCATACTCTTCTAGGTCATTCTGTTTTGTAGATGAGAAAAGAGCCTCAGAGAGGCTAATTCGCACAGAGTCCTTGGGAAAGCCAGTACTCGAATCATTCCAATTCAATAAGCCATGGAATTATGACCCTTAATAGTGATCAAAGTAACTGTCCTAGGGGAATAACATTTCTAGCAAATGGAGCTCAATAGGTCAAGTCTGCCATCACTCATACCAATTCCAGTCTTTCCCCTCACCTGTCCATCTGAAAGACTTTCCAATAATCCTTTGTGCTATTACCAGGCTATTTTCTATTTTACTTCACTCAGCAAGCATATATTAGGCACCTAAAGTGTACAAGGCATAGCATGGGCCCTGGGGACATATAAACTCCAGTTAAATGATTCCCTCTCACAAGAAGCTCACAATGTACATTACAGGACAGAGGTTCTTCATTTCGGATCCATCAACTTTTTCTAATATCTTCATAACTGTTTTTCAATATAATTGGTTTTCTTTTCAATCCTGTGCATTTTATTTTATACATGATTCTAAGAAGGGATCCAGAGGTTTTACCAGACTGCTTGCCAAAGGGAACCATGATATGCACGCACATAAAATGTTAAGAGCCTCTGGGCTAGAGGGAATAATGGTGAGTGGGCCATCCAGGACCCAGAATCTCTTATTTGTAAAGGAAAACAAGGTCCTACTGTTTTTGTTGGCTTTTTTTTGCAGGAATGATACCTTTGGGAGACTACTTCCAGGGTCAATGTACATGGTGATCTGACTCCAAGTTGTCTTCATTTCTAAACTTCCAAAATTGGGGCCGTGAAAGCAGAGATTCCCTGAGTGGGAGTCAAATATACTTAACATGGGACGGTGCTCAGGGAGGAGAAGCAGGGGCTATTAACACATGCTTTCCAGTCACACCAAGGGATTAGAACTCAATTTGACGAGGCAATTTGTAATTTTGATTTTGTAGCTAGAAAGTTATATTCTCTTTAGGAGATGGGGAAATATCTGAGAAAGACCTCAGCTCTGGGACCAAATCCAAATGGAAACCCTCCATCATCTCCACAAACTGATCTCCGGAGTTATTGCTCTGGAATGGACAAAGCTGAGCTCACAAAAAGCCACTCGTTAATCCCATGAGTAAGCTGGTGGCCGTTGACATCATGCTTCTGGGCAGTGTTTATGAATGATGATAGTGGTGGTAGCTAGAATTGACAGAACACTTTAACTCATCTGATCCTCCCAACAATTCTGTTTTATTATCCTTATTATTGTTATCATTAATTATATTAATTAATTATTATAATGATAATTAATTAATCATTAATTATTATTCAGTTATTGTTAAAACTTATAGCTTAAGGGACTTGCAACATTCCCTGAGTAAGGTCACGAGGACCTACACTGGGGTGGCGGCAGTGTCCGAGGACAAAAGTGTCTGTCTGTCTGTCCAAGACAGAATTCCAACCCAACTCTTCTGACTCCAGGGGCAGGACTCTCTCCGAGGGGCTGCCTTGCTGCCAAGGACCTCATTGTGGTTAGTTCACAGTATCAGATTCAGAGATGGGGTTCGTCTGGTCCAATCCCCTCATTTTACAGATGAAGAAAGTGAGGCCCAGAGAGATAAGTGACTTGCCGAAGAGTATCCATCAAGCAGAACTAGAATTTAAACGCAGGTCCTCTGACGTTAATGCAGTGCACTTTCTCCCATGTTGTGATGCCTTGAATGCAAGTCCTCCTTGAGAACTATCCCCTCAATCCTTCCAGCTGAAAGTGACTCTTCCTTCCTCAGCTATTCTCAGAAGGTATGCCTCTCATTAAAGCCCAACATCCCATCTGCTTTAGTGGCTACCACATCCTACTGACTCTTACTGAGCTTGCAGGCCACTGATCACCCACATCCCTTTCAGAACAGCTGTTGTCTGTCTATGATTCTTCCATCTTCTATTGTGAGGTTGAGTTTTTGTGAAAACTCTGGAACTGTGTCCTCAGCAGCCTCTTTTAAAATTTTTATTTTTTTGTTGTTTTTAAAAGAAATAGAACTCTTTATTAAAAACAGCTACATGTAACCATCAATTAGTACTGCAAATTACTATATTTAAACGAGAAGCAATTTATAACTGACAAAGAAATAAAGACCTTTTTAACAATTACTTTCCTCACTAGTCCCTAATTTTGTCAATCACATAGTTTATTTTATCCTTAAACTTGAGTAGAACTGACTCATTCGGAATCTCTGTGCTTGGAGTGAGACCCTTCCCAAACTGCCCATGGCTCTAGGGATTTCACCCAGTCCAGAATTTTACTCACTGGATAAATGATCTGATGCAAGCAAGTGGAAAAGTATGGGAAGTGCTTTGGAACCCTAAAAACCCCTAAACCCCTAAAAAATGCAGTTATCATTATTCACTCATCTCTAAACCTTCCTCTAGACAACTATACTTCCACCCTAACCCTGAAATGTGCTCTGTCTTCCCCATCTCTTCCTGTTGAAATCCTCTTTCCCCAAGGGCTCCATGAAGGGCCCCCAGAACTACCCCCTCAGTCCTTCCAGCTGAAAGTGACTCTTCCTTCCTCAGCTATTCTCAGAAGGTATGCCTCTCATTAAAGCCCAACATCCCATCTGCTTTAGTGGCTACCACATCCTACTGACTCTTACTGAGCTTGCAGGCCACTGAGCACCCACATCCCTTTCAGAACAGCTGTTGTCTGTCTATGATTCTTCCATCTTCTATTGTGAGGTTGAGTTTTTGTGCCCAAGGGCAAGACTTTACATTTCTACCTATTGGATTCCATCTTCCTATATTCAATTCCACTGGCTGACCTGCCATGGTCCTTTTGTATCTTGCTTCTGATGTCCAACACATTTACTCTCCCTCCCAGCTTGGTGTCATCTGCAAGCATGATGATAATTCATATCTCTCTTACAACCTAGGAGCAGAGCCTGACCCAGCCTCCGGGCGTGGAGGTTATTCTCCTTCCAAACTTTGTCAGATTTCTCCTCCCCAAATTTGACCTCTGCTCTAATTCCCTAATCTAAACCCCTCCAACTCACCTACTCACTTTCTCCTTATTCATCTCAAAAACTCCTCTCCTGCTTCTTCCTTCATGGCCTTCTCCCAGAAAAGCCAAAAGTCAAGTGAATGAAGGGAGGCAGGGGAGAGTAGTATTGCATATTTAGAAAATATGCCAGATACCCAAGGAGAGAAGCTTGGTAGAAAGTGTTTGAGTGGAGTCTACTCGCTCTTGGACTGCCACCTGGACAGAAAGAGGAAACGGATGAGAAGGGGAAACGGATCACAATTTTGGCCCAGAGGCATCTGCAATCCAGAACTGAAAGGGCCCTCACAGGCCATCAGCGTCAGCCCACTCCTTCTGCAGATGTGAACCCTGAGGCCCAGAGAGTTCAAGTAGCTTGTTCAGAGTCTTACAGGCAGTAACTAAGCATTGAACCCAAGTCTTCTGACTCCAGAACCAAAGTGCTTTCCACTGGGCCATGTTGGCCTTAGTAAAACAGGTCTGATCAATTTTCCTTAAATACCACATTCATCCTGCACCTCTCCTGCCAAGAAAATTTTGATGGTTCCAGCTTCTTTCTGCACCAGACTTTCAAGCCCTCTTGTTTGTATGTAGTTTGAATGTTGTCTCCCCATTAGACTGTGAGCTTCTTCAGAATAGCATCTGTCTTTTGCCCTCCTTTGTGTCCCTAGCACACAGCACAATGACCAGCACATAGTGGGAACTTAACAAATCCTCCCTCCCTTTCTCTTTTCTCACTCTTCTTTCCTTTCTTCCTCCTGGGAGCCATCTCCAGTCATCCTAATCTATATCTTGCCACTGGACCCTGAGGAAAAAAGTGAGGCTGGTGGCTTTGTATAGCCCTCCCTCACTTAAATCCAGCTCATTTGCAAGTCATGGCATCACCTTCCTGATGTCGTGTCCTCTTTGAGAATGAAAGACAAACAGCAACAACCTTTCTTCCTCCCTCCTTCCCTTCCTCTCTTTCTCTACCCTGAGCCTACTTCAGTGAGAGTCATGCCTATAATTCGTTTAGCTTGCAGTCCATTGGGACCCCCAACTCTTTTTCATATGAAATACATTGAAAGAGCTATATAGTGTCAGAGAATCCAGTTTAAAATCCCACCTCCCACCACATACAGAATTTGAGACCTGTAGCCTCTCTGGATCTATAAACAATAGAACTGAACTAGAAGATCATGGGAGCCCCACCCAGCTCTACATCAATAGAATCCTATGAGACTTTCATCCTGTGTTGGCCATATTTCACTAAGCCTTAGACATACAAACAGAGGATCAGCCTCACCAAGGAGCATGATTTTCTGTGGGCAGTTTTTACTCAGGCATTGTGTATATATATCATTATATATATACATAAAATGATATATCATTATGTATACATATATGTGTACACATATATATGTATTATAGTTTTATATATAGTAATATGTTACATTACATTAGATTACATTATATTATATCATATAGTATATTAGACTTACTACCACACAGCTGCACCCACAGCTTCTTCCAGACTCTGGATGCCCAAGACTTAGAAGTTTTGGCAAAAACACGGTTCCAACACATATATATATATATGGCCTTTAATGGCCACTGGCTGCACCCTTGTGCCCCTTCACAAAGCACCCAGGAGCAAGTCAAGGAGCCGACACTATAACAGAGGCAGTTAGAACAGGAGATAGAGCTCTGGACTTGAGTCAGGAAGCTCTGAGCTCAAGTCCTGTCACAAGCACTAAGTAGCTATGCCCTGGACAAATCATTTCATCCCTCAGCCTCAGTTTCCTCATTAATAAAATGGGGATAATAGTACCTACCCCACAGGGTTGTTGTGAGGATCAAATAAAACAAAAGCTGTAAAGCATTTTGAAAATCTTCACCTGTCATATAAATGCCAGTTGTATTATTAGTAATAAAACTGTTCCTAAATGCTTTTCTGTTTGCAGCCACCAGGAGGGTCTTATTAACTGGGAATCTCAATTAATGAGGAACATTAGCTGAGAAATTCAGGAATTTAGGATGACTCAGTTACTCTCTGTGTCATTGGGAACTGGATTGGAAAATGATAATTAACATTCTCACCATGTTTTCAAGCTTGTAGAGTATTTACATGACTTATTTGGATCTCAGAACAACCTTATGAGATGGGGGCCACGGATATCATTGTCCTTGTTCTAAGATGAGGAAACTGAAGTGGGGTGGCTTGTCCAGAGTCGAGCAGCTAGGAGGTAACAGAAGCAGGACTCCTGGTCTCAAGTCTAGCCCTATATTGACTGGTCAGGAGAAGAGTTACCCTCCCCTTCTCTCTCCTCCCTTCCCCCTTGCCTCCTCCTTGCTCAAGGACACTTTGCTTTGACCGTGACCCTGACCTTCTTGTCTTTTGCCCCTTGGTCTCACTTATGCCAAGAGGTGTCACAGTCTTCTCTGCCAGAAAAGTGTATTTGTCCATCTCGATTCCACTCTTCCTCTGTACTCAAGATAAGCTGTGACAAAGAATTGAGGTGTTTCCCTCTCTGTCTCTTGGCCCCACCATGCTCCTCCCCCAAGGTCTACACTACTTTCCATGTACTTAGCATTCTACCATCAAGAAAGTCCATTCTGCCATTCGAGGGGATCCTGATAGTTACTTAAAGATATCCAGGGACTACCAACCTGGGGAGAAAATTCCAGTGAATGAGCAACTGAGCATTTGGAAATTATATCAGAATTTAATCTATGTTACATTAAAATTCTCCTCCACTAAATGGTTTTATACCCAAGACACTTGGGAGTGCATGGCAGCAGACATTTGCAAATTGGCCACTCTAAGCGACCTGGAGTGGTTGGCACTTTCCCCGTAAAATTCGTCACCCTTCATGCAAGTGTTTTTCTCTTCCCCTCTCTCTCACTTGTTCCACTACTGACTCATCTTGGGCTTGTCATTCAGGAGGATCCCGGAATTCTTTTCCTGTGCACAAATGTAGCTATTTATTATCCCATATTGCTTTGGAAAATTATGTGTTTTTCTTTCTGGAACCAACTCTAAAGGCAGCGTGACACAGGAGGAATAGCACAGTGCTTGACATTGGGAGATCTAGGTTTGAATTGCAATGTGTTCATCCAGAAGGATGCTTAATAATCAATTAACAAGCATTTGTTAAGTACCTACTGTATGCTGGGGATATAAATCCAAAAATGAAATTGTCCTTATTGTCAACGAGCTTCTACTCTACTGAAAGAGGCAGCATAGGGCCGTCTATTTAGGACTGACAAAGACCTTTGTGGTCATGGAATCCAGGCTCCTCATTTGACAGATGGCAAAACTGAGGGGCAGAGAGGTTAAGGGACTTGTCCTGATAGCTGGTAAGGGTCTGAGGAAGAATTTGAACTTCGGTCCTCTTCCTAAAGTCCTCAAGTCAAGCCCTCTAGCTATTACATAGCACACATGTATAGAACTATTTATAAAGTAAATACAAGTTACCTTCAGGATGTGGATATTGCAGCCGAGCAGGGAACAGGAAAGGTCTCATGGAGGAGCTTAGCTTGAACTAAGCTTTGAAGGAAGCTAGGCATTCTAAGAGGCAGAAATGAGGAGGGAGGGGATTCCAGGCATCGGGTCAGGATGGGCAAAGGGATGGTGATGAGAGATGGAAATGTTGAAGTCACTTTCCTAGGGCAAACACTGTTCTACTTTTTATAACATTTATGTGCATGATTATGATTATGTATTGATGTAGAATGTGATTACATATTAGATTATATAGAACATTTTATATTCCCAGCCGAATATTACATATTGTATTATCATATGATAGTTTGATATATTACATGTGATTATATATTACTGATATATTTATAAGTAATTATATTGTATATGACATAAACATATTATGCATATGTTTTTGTATATAATTTATAGATATTTGTAAAATTGAATCAACTTTGTTTCAGTTTCCTTACCTGCAAGCTGGGAAAAAAACAACAAAACTCTAGCTCTAGGGAAATGCAACAAGATATAGAATTATGAGATACAGCTATTATCCCCTGTTCTTGACTCTCATAAAATCCCAGTATCAAAGATGAGAAGGGAACTTAGCCACTGTCCAGTCCAAGAAGAAGAATGCCCTCTCCAACACTGCTCACCTTTACATAATGCTTAAAAGTTGGCAAAGTACTTTGTGTGTGTTATCTTGGTTGAGTCTCAGAGCAACCCAGTGACCTGGATGATACCACATTAGCTTCATTTTATATAGATGAGGAAACTGAGTCGAAAAGGGACAGTGACTCATCCAGTGTGACATAGCTTGAGATAAGATTTTCACATGGGTCTTCCTGACTCCAAGTCCATCACCAGACCTGTTCATGACAAGATGACATCCTCATATCCAGCAAGTAGGCATTTAACCCTTTGGAAAGCCGCTCATGGATAGGAAATTTTACTGTCATCCTTCCTGAGGATATATTTAATGAATTTAGAATTATAGGACTCTAGATGAAGAACTGGAGGATGACTCAGAGATCACCTTATCCAAACTCTTTATTTTACAGATGAGGAAAATGAGACTTAGAAAGATGAAATGGTGGCCTAGGTCACACAGGTATAAATGAAGTAGAGATTCAAATCTAGGTCAAAGGCTTATTGATTGAGAAGGGGAAGAGACCTCAGCAGTCATCTAGTGCACCCACTCTCACTTGACAGAAACTGAGTCCTAGGGAATTTAAGTGGGCCCAAAGTCACACAGGTAGTAAATGTCAGAAGTAGGATTTGAACCTGGCTCCTTAGTCAATATCTTTTCACTGTTTCATGGTTCCTTGATTCCAAACATCATGCTCTTTCTACTGTACCCCTTACTTGCTATTTAGCTTCTCTATTTCTGATCATTTCCTCAAGTTAAAGATGAGCTTTATTGCTCATGCTGGCCTGCAAGATATTGGTCAATCCATGTCCCCAAATCCAAGCTTAAGTTTATCCACTCCAACCTCTTCATTTAACAGAAAATTGAGACCTAGAGAAATGAAGAGATTTGCCCGAGATGACCCAGTCAGTGAGTGCTGTGGGAAAGAGATTCAGAACCAGGTCATGGGTTCATAGATGTAGCATTGAAAGAGACCTCCCTTAATGAAAGTTTTAGTCAGCTACAATTTCAGTCAAGAATGTTCAGAAGTCAAGAACCCCATGAGATATCATCTTCCAACATAGGCCATGTTATTGCTATGGACCATACTTGTCTATTTGTGTTTGTTTTCTGGCCTAGAGCCTATTGACCCCATAGATTTAGAAGAATACTGGTTGGCAAGCTTGAATGGTTATCAGCATTGCAATGACACATACATTCCATTAAAATGAATGTGCCTTAAAGGGTGGGTTATGTAGCTTAACTAAAAGGAAAGACAGACAGCTAGAAGGCACAGTAGAGCACCAGGCCTGGAGTCAGGAAGATGTAGGTTCAAATCCAGCCTCAGACACTTCCTAGCTGTGTGACCCTGGGCAAGTCATGTCACCCTGTCTGCCTCAGTTTCCTCATCTGTAAAATGAGCTGGAGAAGGAAATGGCAAAAACCCCAAAAGGGGTCACAAAGAGTCAGACATAACTGTACAACAACAGAATGACAGTAATACTCACATGGCCAGTTTTGTGTAAGGGAGGCATTTTGCAAACAGAAAGGGCTATCTCTAACAATGAGCTCTTACAAATGAGAGCTCAGTAGATGATCTGTTATCCTCATCCCATGTCTTGCCAAGAATTACAAATCCTATGGTTCCCATAGGTACTCTCATGTCTGTAGGTGGCAGCTTGTTTACCAAACAGAAATGCATTTAAGATCTCAAGAAGTCATCTGGGAATCAGGCAGGAAAGAAGCAGAATTTAGGAAGAGGGGGTGTTCCCTGGCCTGCTGGGTTCCCACTGGCTCAGTCAGAGCAGGAACAGGGCCAGCTGGAGCCCAGCAGGGGTGGCCGCCAGGATGGGGACAGAACAGATGTTCTTGTTTTGCTGATCTCAATTTCAATTGACCCTGTGGGTCCTCCCTCCTCAGGTCCTTAAGCAGGAGGCAGATTCACACTGCTTTCCTGAATCCTGGTGGGACACTTTAATTCAATCCTCACAGTAAGTGCCTACTATGTGCAATGCACTGTGCTAGGCCTTAGTGATAGGTGTGTGTATGTGTATGTATGTATATAAGCATGTAGGTATATGTGCGTATATATGTATATATACATATCTCTCCATATGTATATATACACATAAATGTATGTATATATGTATATACACATGCGTGTATGTGTGTGTGTGTGTGTGTGTGTGTGTGTGTGTATACACCTAAGCATTGGGACGGGATTCCTTCCTCATTCGTCAAAGATCAATACCCCATACCTGTGTGAGATGTGGCAAGAGTAAGAAGAGAGAGTCAATGCTCTTCTGGTTTCTATCTTCAAGAAAGATCTGATTCTGATCTTTCTTCAAGTAGCTAAAGGGAGAGAAAGACTCTGAGAAGAAGGTGATGTGAGAGGAGCTGGTAGCCTCTATCACGTCCCTATACTCAGCTTGCTACAATAAAGAAAGTGAGGAACTTGACCCTTCTGTTAGATCAAGGAGTCATGTTGAGCTGAAATACCTTGTTCCCAGTAGAAACATAAAATGTTGTCTGGTATATATTTACATACTTATACTTTCTCTGATTTTCATTTTGCTATCAACTTGGATAAAGGAGGTTCTTTGCTATTTGTTACATGTGTTCCTTGTGGAACAAGTATTTGGCAGATAGGAAGTTAAGTCTTGGTTATAAGGCTTGGGGGGCCTTCCTTCCTCATAAAGAATAGTGGCCAGAAGTTTAGCCGGAACTTTAAATTTATTTCCCCTAAACTAATAATATTTAAGGAGCAGATAAATATAATTCTAGTGTATTACTCCCTCTCTCTGAGGAAAGCAGACTGACTGCTAGCCTCTGGCCCCAACCTCAGCTTCCCCTAGTGGCAAGAATTAAAGTCTCCCTTGGAGAAAGCTAGGGGGAAAGAGATACTAGGAAAACTTGAGATAGGAAAGATTACTTGTAGCTGTTGTATGTTACAGCCAAAATGACCTTCTTGCCATTTCTTGACCTTGGTATTCAATTTCCCATCTCTGTCTTCACATAGTGCTTTTATCCATTCTTGGAACACATTCCCACTTCATCTTCATCTGTTACAAGTATGCCTTTGATCTCTTCTACTCCATCCTAGAATTTGCAGATATTTTCTGCTTGCTTCCAGCAGATCATGTGGGAATTCTCAGGAGATGACTTTCATCCATGAATTACTCATTGCTGAGAGCCCCCTACTTGGTTATTGAACCAGAAGAGCTGATGACTCAGGAGACTTGTTCTAAGAAGAGAAGCTCTTTCTTCTTCACTTTTTGCCTTCAGAGTGGTATCATCTGCATATCTAAGATTGTTGATATTTCTCCCAGCAACCTTAATTTCAGCTTTTGATTCATCCAGCCTCTCATTTCTCATGATATATTCTGTATATAAGTAAAATAAAGTGACAATATACAGCCTTGTCTTACTCCTTTTCCAATTTTAAACCAATCAGGTTTTCCATGTTTGGTTCTAACTATTACTTCTTGACCCACATACAGGTTCCTTGGGAGACAAGTAAGATGATCTGGTACTCCCATCTCTTTGAGGACTTGACACATTTTGTTGTGACCCACAAAGTCAAAAACTTTAGTGTAGCCAATGAAGCAGAAGTAGATTTTTTTCTGGAAATCCCTCGCTTTCTTCATAATCCAGCAAATGTTGGAAATTTGGTTTCTAGTTCATCTGCCTCTTCAAAAACCAGCCTGCTCTTCTGATAATTCTTGGTTTATATACTGTTGAAGCCTAACATGCAGAATCTTAAGGATTCCCTTGCTGGTATGTGAAATGAGTGCAATTGTTTGGAAATTTGAACATTCCTTGGCATTGCCCTTCTTTAGGATTAGAGACATAAACTGATTTTTTTCTAATCTAGTGGCCACTGTTGAATTTTGCAAATTTGCTGGCATATTGAGAGCAGCACTTTAACAGCATCATCTTTTAGGATTTGAAGTAGCTCAGCTGGAATCCCATCGCCTCCACTAGCTTTATTGTTAGCAATGCCCACTTGACTTCATTCTCCAAGATGTCTGACTTTAGATCAGTAATTACACCATCAATGTTATCAGTGATGTCAAGATATTTATTGTGCCGTTTTTCTGCATATTCTTGTCATTTCTTAATCTCTTCTAATTCTGTTAAGTTCCTACCATTCTGGGCTTTTAGTATGCCTATTTTTTGCATGAAAAAAGTTCCCTTGGTATCTCTAATTTTCTTGAAGAGTTTTCTCCTCTTTCCCATTTTATTGTTTTCTTCTATTTCTTTGTATTACTCATTTATGAAAACCCTGTATCTCCTTTATATTCTCTGAAGTTGTGCATTCCGTTGGGTATGTCTTTTCCTTTTCTTTCCTTAGCTATTAGTAAAGCCTTATCAACAGGACAACCATTTTGCTTTCTTGTTCTTTTTCTTTGGAATTTTTTTTGTTGCTGCCTCCTATAAAATATTGTGAACTTCTGTATATAGTTCTTCAGTTTCTCTATCTACCAAATCTAATCCCTTAAATCTACTCATCATTTAAATTTCATATTCATAATGCATGTTATTTAAGTAATACCTATGCAATCTAGTGATTTTTCCCCACTTTCTTCAAGTCTGAATTTTATAATAAGAAATTCAATATTTAAACCACAGTCAACTCCAGATCTTATTTTAGTTGACTGTATAGAGCTTCCCCACCTTTGATTGCAAAGTATATAATTAATTTGATTTTGATATTGAACATCTGGTGATGTTCATGTGTAGAGCTATCTTTCAAGCTGTTGGGGGAAAAAGTGCTTATTAGGATCAGTGAGTCATCTGGACAAAACTTTTTTAGAATCTGTCCTGCTTTATTTTGTCCTCAAAGGTCAAACTTGTTTGTTATTCCAATTATCTTTTAATTGGCTTCTTTAACATTCCAATCCCCTGTGATGAATATGACTTCTTTTTGGGTGGGTGTTATTTCTGTTAGTTCTAAAAGATGTTGTATGTCTTCATAGAACTGATCAGCTTTGGCCTTTTTGGCATTGGTGTTGGAGCAGAGACTTGTATTACAATGATGTTAAACAGCCTTGGATTTGAACAGATCTCATTCAGTCATTTTTGAGATTATGCCCCAACACTGCTTTTCTTCCCCTTTTATTGACTTAATGAGGGCTACTTCACTTCTTCCAAGAGATTTTTGCCCACAGTAGTATTCCCATCCATTTAAGTTCATCACTGACACCCAAGATGTTGATGTTTAATCATTCTATCTCCTGTTTAAGTACATCCAGTTTAGCATGGTTCATAAATCTTACATTCTGGGTTCCTGTGCAATATTGATCTTTTTGGCATCGGTCGTCCCTTTTGTCACCAGATACATCTGCAGCTAAGCTTCCTTTTGCTTTTGGCCAGACCCCTCATTAGTTCTGGAGCTACTTTTCACTGTCCTCCACTCTTCCCCACTAGTGTATATTGGATACCTTCTGACCTGAGGAGCTTATCTTCTGGTGTCATATCTTTTATCATTTTAATACCGTCCATGGGGTTTACTTGGCAAAGGTATTGGAGTGGTTTGCCATTTCTTTCTTCAATGGGTCACCTTTTGTCAGAACTCTCCACTATGATCTATCTTGGGTAATCCTGCATGGCAGAGATCATAGTTTCATTGAGCTATATAAACCCTTCTGCCATGACAAAGCAGTGATCTAGGAGAGGTGTTAAGTTACTGAATTCTGTTTTGATCACTCTGGTGATGTGTGCTGTAATTTTACTTAATTCTGTTCTAATAATTTTGGTAATGTACATGGATTCTTTTATTCTCCATATCTCTTGTACATTTTTCACTGGGAAGAACTAGACAAGAGTCAAAAGTGACATTGTCTCTGGGATTCAAGGTGGAGTTTTGATGAGCAAATGAATGTAAGAATGAGTAATAATAATCAGTTAATGTTTCCCTAAAAATAAACGCAAGAAAACTACAATGGCTTGGAAAAGTTTAGTGAGTGGTACAAGCTGGCAACCCCTGTGAATTCCAGTTGAGCAGTGCCTGTATGCTGTACAAGGACTTTTATTTCCTTAAATGCTCATCTTAGATTCTCTCTCCTCCATTAACATCTTCCTGATCCCCATAACTATGTGTTTCTTCTAGCCTCAAGTGATCTTCTGTTTACTCGCCTGTATCCATATTGTATCCCTGGGTAGAATGGAAGCTCTTTGAGGACAAAGACTACTTCATTTTTGTCTTTGTATCCCAAAGGTTTTGTATACTTGGCATACAGGTAAGTTTATTGAATTGAGTTGAATTGGGGTGATCAGAGAAGGCTTCATGGTAGAGGTGACACCATACTCAATGCTTCATTTTCTTCCTCCTGTATTTCTCTTTCCCTTTTCTGTTGCAATCAGGTCCCAAATAAAATGATCTGACCATACAATGAAGGTATTTATCTCCTTATTTGGATGTAATTCTTGTATTACTATAGTAAATAATATACTTAATCTGTTTGCCTCAATTCCTCAATTGTAAAATGGGGAGATTCTGAGCCTCCAGCTATTGTAGAACTGGACAAATCCTATTCCCCATCCCAATGCTTTTTTCCTCACCCACATCTCCCTTAACCCTACTCCCCTACTTAACCAAACTCCCTACTCCAGATTAACCAGTTCCTTCCACCTGTCCTCTGGAATTCCTGCTCCACAATTAACAAACTTTCTTTCATCTGCTTCTCACTCCTTCCATCTACTGTCTCTCATTGAGATATGGCTCTCTCCTAATGACAGCCTCCCTGCCCTCCCTTTCCAGCACTGGCTCCACTTTTAGTCATGCTGTTGACTCATTAGTTGTGATGGAGGAGGTGGGATCTTCCTTACTTCCTATTACTACTTCTAGGCTCTCCTTCTTACCAATACTACCCAACAACCTCTTTTTCTCTGAGGTTCACACTATTTAAATTGCTCTCTGCAACGGGAAGACAATGAAAAGGGAAAAGGAGGAAGGGAACTGCATCTATATAGCAACCAGTGTATGCCAGACACTGTGCTAACTCTTTTGAAAATGTCTCATTTGCAAAAGGTAGGCACTATTTTCCCCATTTTACAATTGAGGAAATTGAGGCAAACAGAGATTAAGTGATTTGCTCAGAGTCACACAAGTAATGAGTGCATGAGGCGGAATATGAACTCAGGTCTTACTAACACCAAGCCCAGCTCTCCATGTACTGCGGTGTCACTTGGCTGCTTATGAGGGGAAGAGTATATGCTAACCATTGAGGAAGGAATCCAGGCCAAACATCTGTGGCTAGAGAGAGGTCTGTGGATGGAGGCCAGTGATTAGACTAACCCTGGAGGATCAGTCTCCTAGTAGGTGGTAATTTTGTGCCCTGTGAAGCCCAGGAGACCCACCTCACAAAAGGCAAGATCACACAGAACCATATAATGGGCTGGGTGAGTTTCATGAGGAGAGTATCAGTTAGCAGTGGGTCTGGTGGGGTCAGAATCCTGGATCTGGAGGTGATGCAGGGTCCTTTGGGAAGGTCCTAGAGTGAAGAAGACTGTAGCATGTAGCATAGTGCTTGGCACCCAAGGAACACAACAAATGCCTGTTGGATTAGTTTGGAGAAGACTTCAAAGCAAGAGATGTTATAGAAATAAAATCTATAGATTCAGCAACCATGGGCTACAGAATCTGTAGAGTCTACTGATCACTAGTCTCTTATCTCTAGCAGTGTCTCAGACATCTTGAGCTGGATGTCCAGTAGACATCTTAAATTCAACATGTCCAAAACAGAATTCATGATCTTTCTCCCTAAATCCTTCCCCTCTCCAAACTTCTCTGTTGCTGTCAAGAGTACTACCATCCTCCCAGGCCCCAGGCTCATAAGCTAGGAGTCATCCTGGACTCTTCACTATCTCTCACCCCCATATCCAAGATGGTGCCAATGCCTGCCAGTTTCACCTCTGCAGCATCTCTGGTCAGTTTCACCTCTGCAGCATCTCTGGTCAGTTTCACCTCAGCACCATCTCTGGTCAGTTTCACCTCAGTAACACCTCTGGTCAATTTCACCTCTGCAACATCTCTGGTCAGTTTCACCTCAGCACCATCTCTGGTCAATTTCATCTCTGCAGCATCTCTCCCCTACATCCTCTTCTCTCTGCTGACACTGTCCCCACACTGGGGCAGACCCTTATCACCTCATACTTGTATTATAACAATAGCTGCTGATGGATCTGCCTATCTCAAGTCTCTTCTCACTCTAATCTATCCTCTATCCAGTCACTAAAGTGATTTTCCTAAAATGCAGATTGGATCATGTCACACCCCACCCCTCCCTACTCCATGAATCACCTCTAGGGTCAAATGCAAAATGCTCTTTTTGGCCTTCCAAGCCCTTCACCACCTGCCCCCTCTCTCCCTTTCCGGTCTCCTTACACCTTACTTCTTTCTGTATACCCCACACCCAGTGCCCCTGGTCTCCCACCGTTCCACAAACAAGACTGCCCATCTCTGGCTCTAGGGATTCTCTCTGGCTGTCCCCCATGCCTGGAATGCTCCCTCTCCTCCTCTCTACCTTCTGGCTTCCATGGCTTCCTTTAAGTCTCAATTAAAATGCCAAAGATTTTCCCAACTCCTTTTAATTTTAGTGTCTTCCCTCTGTTCTTTACAGAATTGTTTCTAACAGCATCCTGTGTTTGCGCATCTCTATTTGCTCGTTGTCTCTGCTTTAGATTATGATCTCTTTGAAAGCAAAGACTATCTTTTGCATCTTTTTGTATTCTCAGTGCTTAGCACAGTGCCTGGCACACAGCAGGCATATAATAAATGCTTATGGAATGGCTTAAGTTATTAAAGTCTAACATTGCACTGTTTTCTTAGACACACACATGTACATATGTACATATCTGTGAAACACATAGTATAGTGCTTTCTGGGGAATCCAGAAGACAGAGGTTAATTCCTGGCTCTACCACATAAGACACAGGGATAGTCAGATAAAATATTTCTTAAGTGCTTGCTGTGCCCCAGTCACGTACTTAAGGCTGGGAATAGGGACGAAAAAGGCCGTCCTTGCCCTCAGTGGGGACTTAGACTGACATTCTAAGGAGAGAAGAGAACACAGAAAAGGAAGGTGGAACATCTCTTCGAAAAGGAAATGGAAATTTTTGACAATAATATCAAAAAAAAGACATAAAGTTTTGAACATCACAGGAAAATCTTACAAGTAGGGGCTTAATAGAACTTTGCATTTTTGCTAGACTCATTTATTCAGGATGACTGGGAAATGGGGTGTTCTAGAAAATCTTCATATTCAAGGCTAACAAAGAATGTTGCCATAGATGTGACATATGGATTATCTAGCTCCAAAGAGTTGTAATACACTTAATTCTAAAATCATACTGAAAAAGAAAAGAAAAGGAAACAAGAAGGGGGTAGGAGAAGGAAGGAGAGCAGGGCTTTAGAGGCTGCTGGGAAAAAGATGTATAAGTCCAGAGAGTTGGAAGAGGAGGCATGAGAGAAATAAGCATGGATGGCCTGGAAAATGGTAGAAATGGTAACCCTGGGCACAGACTTGCCAATCTAAGGAAAGGGCCTCAGGAACTTTAACATGGGTTGATTTTATAACTCTGGGTAAGTCCCTTCACCTCTCAGTATTTCTGACCATTCTACATCGGTAGAAGAAATTTCCTCACTGGGAGTTTCCTATGCCAATGAAATACCTGGTTAGAGACAATATCCACATATGTACATGTGTGTACCACTCATTACTTGTGTAACCTTGGGCATATAATTTCTTCTCTGGGCCTCAGTTTCCTCACCTATAAAGTAAAGGTGCCAGACAAAATAGCCTCAAAGGTCTCTTGCAGCTCTGAATCTCTGATCCTATGACTATATTTTAGGGGAATGAGATCCTGACCTTTCATGATCTCTTGCACCAGCCTCTGGACAAGAAAATGCCAAGCATGCCTTCAACAAAAGGATTCCTTCCCACACCCAAGAAAAACAGATGCCAGTTGTTTCTGAATGACCGAGAGAGCCCTGCCCAGCTCCCAGGCTCTTGCCAGAGGGATGGTGAATTTTCAGTCTGGATACATCCCAGCGTGGGGGTTGGGGGAACACAACACCCCTTCCCCTAGCTCTGCCCTGCCAGAGGGTAAGTCTCTTCCTGGTACTGCCTGCCCATGAAGTCCAGCTGGGTTTCTTCCATCCTCTAGGAGGTTTTAAACAAGTCATTTTAAGCGTCTGCCTTGGAAATATGCTTCCTGGCCATGACCCACACCCAGGATGCTATTAAGACCTGGTAGACTCCAACTAGACTGACACTTTGGACCTGCCCTGGAGGAGGAAAAGAAGTACAGCTAAAGTACTGAGTGACAAGACAGAAGCTGTTAGTTATAAGAGGTGAGTGACCCAGCTTGGCCTTAGGGCATCGTGAGCCATTGGCCACTTTTCAGCCTTCACTTATCCCCCAACTCCCCACTACCAGTGTTGATCTTAGCTGGACTAGTCACACTTAGCTGGCTATGGCAGGCTTGTCATGCTGAGATCATCTGGGAAATGTCTGAGTTTGGTAGAGGGAACAGGGCAAAGGGGACTTTGGAACTTTAACTTCCCAGCATTGATTGGTGAGGCTCCTGGAAACTCATTGAGGCTTATCCAGTACAGAGATCATAAGCTATTTATTGGGGATTGTTGGATATGAGTACAGGTAATTGAGGGGAATTTGCTGGAATGTCCTTCTTAGGGAATCTTTCTGAAAAAGGATAGAATTCTATTTAGGATGGCTTTGTGAGAGAGATAGAGACAAAATCAGAGACTCAGTCAAAGACAAAGTGTGTGTGTGTGTGTGTGTGTGTGTGTGTGTGTGTGTGTGTGTGTGTGTGTGTGTGACCAGCTTAGACAAGCTTAGATAACCTCATCAACAGAAGATTGAGCACCAAATAATTAATGTTTTGGCAACAGCTGCTTATGAAAATTGACCATCTATTAGGGAGGCTGCCATCTGTGTTAGTGGAGAGAATTAACACACCAAAGAAATGCAGATCGATGAAATATCAAGATATAGATTGTCCAACTCTTAAACTGCTTGCCCCCAGCTCAGATCAGGAAGCCTCCGGCACTTTGCTAAGTGCCTACCCCATCTAAAGGAAGCATCCTTTACCATAAAGAGGGATTCTTCTGAATCTTCTGAACACCTGGTAATCTTCTGAGCACTGGTAACTGTCATTAGGGATCATGTGATCTTCAATTTGACTTAAAAACCTGCACATATGGGATAATGGAAGGAATAAGGGACCTCTCAGTTCACACATCCTTTGCAGTCTTGGGCAAGTCACTTATGCACTTTGCCTTAATTTCCTCATCTGAAAAATGAGAAGGTTGGAACAGATGGGCTTTCAGGTCTGTTCATGGTCCTGTGATATTGGCTGTTGGGAGCTGCAAAGTGTATCTGAGAGAGGACAACTTGACACTTTGTGTAGTGGACAACACGTACAGAACCACAGATTTAAAACTGGAAGACTGTAGACAGTGTCAAGTCCAACTCTCATTTTATGAGGACATTGAGTCTATTATGGACTCAATTTTCATCAGCCTCCATTATGGAGATTCAGTAACCTGGCCAAGGTGACAAAGCTTGAAAGGAACAGAACCAGGATTTGAATCCAGGTCTCCCTAACTACAGGACCAGCACTCTATCCACTGCACTCCACTGTCACCCTCCAAAGGTGAGAGGTGATGCTGCAATGTTCTTATCTGTAAATTGTACCTTTTCCACCTGACAGGATTGTCAAGAAGGAAATGCCTCGTAGAACCTGACTTTCTGTAGAAATAGGCATAGGTGCTGCCAGTCATCACGGGTCTCTTGGGGGCTTCTTGGGTTTCTACATTCTGTATCATTGACTTTAATATATCATTACTGATTAAGTTCCTCATTCTATTTCCTTTTTTTTACCTATTCTACCCCGCCCTGGGGAAGGGGGCTAAGGAGCTCCATAAATTCATTCTCTGCTGTATATAAGTGGACCAAATCTATAAAACAGGAATAATAATGTCATCGCATGCCTACGCAAAGGCAGGAAACCCAATCAGCCACTTTCTCGAGGTCCCCCCTCCAGCTCAAAGAGCTTGTAGTCAATGACATGAAGCTGTTGGAGAAAATATCAGACCCTTGTTCAGTGGGAGAAAGCTGGTTTTCCTTGTTTTCTCCAATGTTTTCATTGGCCAGATGTCTGATGTGATTGGAAAGGTCTAGGTCTTTTCCTCCACTGTCATACTTTCGTGTCTTAATTGTGTTGCTCTCCCCACACAGCTCCACTCTGTGGAGGTCTTCTCCATTTTTTTGACCAATAACAGCTAGCATTTATACAGCATTTTATGATTTGCAATGTGCTTTTCTGTGAAGTGCTAGTATTGTCTTCATTTTATAGATGAGAAAATGGAGACAGACAAATGTTAAGTGACTTTTCCAGGGTCATACAGCTAATAAATGTCTGAGGTGGTCCAGCATTTTATCCACTATTCCATCAAGCTGTGAATTCTGCTCTTATATTTTGCATTGAGAGTTCTAGAGCTTGAAGGTAGCCCCATAAGCCATTTACAGCAATCCCCTTATTATACAGGTGAAGAAACTGAGGCACAGAGAAGTTAAATGACTTGTCCAAAGTCATAA
Organism: Notamacropus eugenii; assembly: GCF_028372415.1. Taxonomy (NCBI): domain Eukaryota; kingdom Metazoa; phylum Chordata; class Mammalia; order Diprotodontia; family Macropodidae; genus Notamacropus; species Notamacropus eugenii. Next base: position 525,868,190 of record NC_092873.1, read on the forward strand.
AGGGTAATAAATGGCAGAGAGGGATTTGAACTCAGGTCTTCTGTCCCCATGACAGAGATAGTGTAATGGTTTGCCATTTCCTTCTCTGACTCTATTACTTTCAAGGATCCCACCATCCTTGGAGTCACCCAGGCTCCCAGTTAAGGTGTTACACTCAACTCCTCACTCTCACCTTCCATGTTAAATCAGATGCCAAGCCCTATCATTTCCATGGGGCAGCTAGGTGGTGCTACAGTGCACAAAGTGCTGGAACTAGAGTCAGGAAGACTTACCTTCCTGAGTTTGAATCCAACCTCAGACACTTTGTAGCTGTGTGACCCTGGGTAAATCACTTAACCCGATTTGCCTCAGTTTCCTTACCTGCAAAATGAGCTGGAAAAGGAAATGGCAAACCATTCCAGTATCCTTGCCAAACAAACTCCAAATGGGGTCACGAAGAGTCAGACATGACTGAGCAACAACAACAAATCATTTCCATCCTCACAACTTTGCTTATATATACTCCCTTTCTCTTCTGACACTTCCTCCATTTCATGCAGACCTTTGTCATCTCACACCTAGGCTATTACAACACTTCTGGAAAGTCGGCCTGTCTCAGTCTCTCCCCATGCCAATCCATTCACTCCTCAGCTGTCAAAACTCAAAAGCAAGTTGGAGCATGTCACCCCCTTATTCAATTAACTACACCGGCCATCCGAGTCAGGTTGAATCAAATATAAAATCTTGTTTGGCCTTCAAGTTCCTTCATAACCAGACTATTTCTACCTTTCCAGTCTTCTTACCCCTTACATCCCTCCACATCCTCTGATAGTTAGTGACACTGGACTCCTGGCTGTTTCTTTGCCAAGATCTCTGCCATCTCTTGACTCCAGTTATATTCACTGGTTGCCCCACACCTCTTACAACTCTCCCTCCTCTTCTCTACCTCCTGGCTTCCTCCAAGTTCCAGCTAAAACCCCATGTCTATTGATTTGATTGGACTCTGAATCCAGAGTTTCTTCTTTTATCAGTGAGTCAGCAAGCATATGAAGTGCCTACTATATGCTAAACTCTGGGGATATGAAGAAAGGCAAATTAGTCAAAAAAAAAAAAAAGTAGTTCTTGCCCTCAAGGAGCTAAAAAATCTACTCTAATGGAAAAGAGGACATGCCAGAACAAGGTACAGTCAAGATACACACAGAGAAAGCGACTGACTCAGAGGGAAAGATGCTAGCAGCTGGGGGCAGCTGAGCTCAGTCCTAGGGATTTTATTTCTCTTTTGAAATGTTCTGGAATTTGTTGCTGTTGTCCCATAATCTCTGGGAAGTGCCTAAGATTCACTTTCCTTCATATTATAATATTTATTTAAGGCATTTTGGTTCTCTTTCCTTTTGTTTTTAAGGTGCCTTCTCTCAATTTATCTACTAGACTTTTATTCAGGTTTTTCTCTCTCATTCCTCTGGCCTTTTAGCTTTAGTCATTCTGTATTCTGGGTCACTCACTTTTGAGTCCTGCCCATCAGATTATGAATTCTTTAAAGGCAGGGACTGGTTTCTTCTTTCTTTGAATCCTTAGTGTCTGGCACACAGTAGGCACCTAAAAAATGCTGGTTGACTTCCATTGGTGCACAACATGCCAAGGTTGACTAGCTGGTTAGCCTTAGCTTTTTGGCTAGGGGACATAGGAATCGCTGTGCACCAGTCCCTGCCTTGAATAACTTCCCAAGAAACAGGAGTAGCTCCAGGTGATTTTCTAGTTCCCTTTCCAGGAGACCTGATGTGTGCGCCTGGATGGCACAACTGACCTGGAGTGAAGAGGACCTGAATTCAAATCCAGCCTCAGACCTTTAGCTGTGTGACCCTGAGTAAGTTACTTAACCTCTATCAGCCTCAGTTTCTTTATCTGTAAAATGGAGGTGATAAGAGCACCTACCTGCGGGGGCTATTGTGAGGATCAAACGAGGGAATATTTGTAAAGTACTGAGCATAGTAGGGATATAATACATGCTTATTTCCTTTTTTTCTGTAGCCTGAGCTCCCCATAGCCTTGTTTTTATTCTATTTAATTTTTCAAAATTCAGTTTTATTTTTAACTCCAAATTCTCTCTTCCCATTCCCATTCCCATTCATTAAGAAGGCAAGATAAGCTAAAACCCATTATAAGACATATAATCAGCAAAACAAATTTCCCCCTTGGTCGCATCCAGAGCTTCACAGTCTGTTCTCTGAGTTTAGTAGTTCCCTATCTGGAGCTTTTCAGTTGTGTCGGACTCTTCATGATGCATTTGGGTTGTTTTGGAAAAGACCCTGGAGTGGTTTGCTATTTCCTTCTCTAGCTCATTTTAGATGAGGAAACTCATCTGAGGCAAAAGGGTGAAGTGACTTGCCCAGGGTCACACAGCTAGGAAATGTCTGAGGCTAGATTCAAACTCAGGAAGATGAGTCTTCTTGATTCAAGCCCAGCGCTCTATCCACTGTGCCACCTGGCTGCCCTTCTATTTGGAGGTGGGTGGCATGTTTCATTATAAGTCCTTTGGAACTGCAGCGGATCATTGTGTTGATCAGAGTTGCTAAGGTTTTCACAGTTGTTTATATTTCCAACATTGTTATTGTATAAATTGTTCTCCTGGATTTGCTCACTTCGCTCTGCATTAGTTCATACAAATCTCCCTAGGTTTTTCTGAAATCGCTTTCTTCACTATTTTTACAGCACAAAAATATTCCATCACATTCATATACCATAAGTTGTTCAACCCTTCCCCACTGGATGGGAATCCCCTCAGTTTCAATTCTTTATCACCACAAAAAGATTTGCTGTAAATACTTTGCATAGATGGCTCTGTTTCCTCTTTCTTGTGTCTCTTTGGGCATAGACCTAGTAATGGGGTTGCTGAGTCAAAAGGGCACAGTTTAATAGCTTTTTGGGCATGGTTCTAAATTGTTCTTTAGAATGGTTGGACCAGTTCACCATTCTACCAACAATACATTGGTGGTCCTATTTTTTTCCATAGCTCCTCCAGCATTTGTCATTTTTCTTTTCTGTCATGTTAGTCAATTTGATAGGCGGAAAATGATATCTCAGAGTTGCTTTAATTTGCATTTCTCTAAGTATTAGTGATTTAGAGCAGGTTTTCATATGGCTCTTGATAGCTTTGATCTGAACTGTCTTTTCATATCCTTTGGCCATTCATCATAACCTTTCTGTCTCTTATTTGGTCATGTAGTCTTCCCCAATTTTCTGTGCTTCACTACTTTACTTATGATATGACACTTTTTGCCAAAACATATACCTTTTTTGAGCTTAACTTGGTATGTGATATGAGATGTTGATCTATGCCTAGTTTCTGCCAGATAGCTTTCTAGTTTTCCTCATAGCTCTTGTTGAATAGTGACTTCTTGATATGAGGCCTCTGGATTTCTCAAACACCAGGTTACTGTGCTTGCTTCTGTATATTGTGAGATAAATACATGCCATTGACCAGCCACTCTATTTCTCATCTAGTACTGGATTATTTTGATGACTATCACTTTGTGGTATAATTTGAAATTTGGCACTGCTTGATTATTCTTGGTTTTAGATAGATACATGATCTCCTTCAGGTCTAGCCTCCAGGTAATAACCATCACCAAGCTGTTAAGGTTAGGGGGAGGATGACTGTCTTTCCCAAGAAGTTGAGCCACAGGGGAAAGTCAAAGGAAAACTCAGATACATGAGTCCTTCAGTACTGAGCCAGCACATGCAGTAGGCTACAAACAGGGTGGGTATATAAGCTCATGTTCCCTGAGATGCAGCCCTGCTTACATACAAGAAAGGGGAAGGGGATGGTGGACTAATGGAACAGTGGGCAGTATTTACCCGCTGTATTTGAAGTCAGAGGACCTGGGTTCAAATTGTTAATCTGCATGACTTTGGGTAATCCTCCCTGGGCCTCCATTTCTTTATGTACAAAATGAAGGAGTTGGATTAGATGACCTCTAAAGTCATTTTCATCTCTTTCTCTATGATCCTATGTATTATTAAAAAGCAGTATTGAATTGAGTAGCAAGTTCATCACTGGACAGTCCTATGTCTGCCTAAGGGAAGCTATTAATAGGACTCTGTTGGCATTGACATTAGGAGGCTGTAATGTGACCCAGCAGCAAACCCACTGATTTTCTCTACTGGGTCAAAACAAACAGATATGCCTGGGGATGGCACCATCCAGCTGTCTGAATACAATGTTTCGTGGTCCTAACTTAAATAAATAGAAAGTAAGAAATGATCCCTCCGAGGGTAGGGAGAGATCAGTGACAACCACACATGTGGCTATGAATGATCCTTGGTCCAAGGCAGTGGGGCAGGAAGATCGTGCTCACACACACTCTCTCTAGTCATGGATAGGAGCCTGCCCAGCAGTCTCAGCATGGAGGGATGGCTGTTTACTCCAAGGCTTATAATTTTCATGTTTGTGGCCATCACTGAGATTATCTAGCTAAGCGGGTTGAGCTTTGTCTTATTTTGTTTCCCTCTCTCTTCTGGTGACCCAGATCACAAAAGAGAGAGCTCTTCCCTTTGAATCATTTTTTAAAACAGTTTTAATGGAACATCGTGGATGCTAGTGCAGGTAATTGAGTTCCCTGGGGCTCTTTGCCAATCCTTGATTCATTAGTCTGCCTTTCTGGTCTGTGGGTGTCAGGGTAAGCTGTCATACTGCATAGTTGGGGGTCATCATTGCAAGACCCTCTTTCTCCTAAGGAGGAAACCAAGGCAGCTTCTTAAAGTTAGAGGCTTTTTGACTCTGTTCCAACTTGGTGCCAGTCCAAGGTGATCATGGGGTGTGTGGGTCGAAAGACAGGCTGTAAGAAGTGAGGAGAAAAGAGCCCTGGCCAACGAAGACAGAGAAGGGGCAGCTGACAATTTGGGAGCAGCCATTCCTGGAACTGAGAACTCTGAGGCAGAAGAACAGAGGTGAGTATCTCACTTGATGATGGTCAGGGCTGGGGAGACGTATTGGTCCCTGGAAGGGATGACTAAAGTCAAGGGTGTCTTCTTCACTCCTGGCTGTGATTTCTTTTGGTCTCAGAAGTATTGCGTTTTCAGCTGTGCCTTGAGAATAGCTTCTCTGTCAAGGATGTATTTCTTGATTTTGTTTTGGATTTTTCTGTATTAGAGAGGCATTTTCCCATTGCAGATTCAGGGATCATACATTTACAGCTAGATCTCTGATTCTTCCTTTGACATTAACTGTGTGATGCAGGGCAAATAATTCATGGACATCCTTTTCCTCATCCACAAAATGGGATAATGCCTATAGTACCTACTTTGTGAAAGCTACACGATTCAGTGATTGAAACTTTGAACTTGGAGTCAGGAAAATCTGAGTTCAAATCCTGCCTTAGACATTAACCAGCTGTGTGATCCTCTCAGCTTCAGTTTTCTCATCTGTAAAATAAGGACAATAATGTCACCTACTTTGCAGGGTTGTTGTGAGAACCAAATGACATAATTTATGTAATGTGCTATGTAAACCTTAAAGTGCTTTGTAAATGCTGGTTAATGTTATGTGGCCCAATATGTTACAAAACCAGGCTTGATTATCTTCCTAAGAGTCCCTCTAATTCAACTCAATTTTTTACCTCATTTATTAAACACCTACTTAGTGCCAGACAGGAATGGGAAGACGTAAACAAAACAGTCCTATTGCTCTAAGAGCTTGCAGGTGCTTTGTAATGCCTTTGCATGGCGGGGGTGGGGGGGGGGGGGTGGGGGGGTGGGGAATGAAAAATGTGAGGACTGAACCACAGAGTCAGAAGGACCTGAGAAATCCCCTAGTCCCATTTCTTCATTTTACAGATGAAGAAACTGAGTCTCTGAGAGGCGAGGTCAGTTGCTAAAGGTCCCACAGATCTGCTACTGGGTCAGTAGCAGAGCTAGCAGAGCCCACATCCTCTGGCTTGGCATCCTGGATTCTTTCCATTCTCCTGTTTTCCTAAAGTCATCCCTTGTAATGAATGTAGAAACCAAGAACTGAGAAGGTACCTTAAAAGTCATCAGATCTAACCATTTCACTTTACAGAGGAAGACGCTGAATGTTGTGGAGGGAAGTGACTTGCTCGGACTAACAAGCCATGACTCAGGTTTCATACTCTTGCCTCCTGCTACATGTGTGTTCTATTCTATCATCCCTGAATGTCTATTCAATTCCAGTTTTTCAGCTGTTTTCAAATCCAATCATCCGGACAAGTCTTCAAAGAGTACCATAAAGGATAGCATATGCTCCTTTATCTTACTACAAAGATTCTGATGGGCAGGGATCTTGTTTACTATATCTTTGCCCAATCACTAGCACAGACTCCCATATGAGATACTAAGCTGTAAGGCCTCATATCTAAACTTCGTACCTCCTCCAGAACCTAGCAAAGTGCTTTACAGCCACTGGCAAATGAATACATATTTATTGGATTGAGTGAACAGGTTCCCAAGCAGGGTTTGTCACTAGCTGTGTGACTTTGGGCAAGTCATATCTCTCTGATCTTCAGTTTCCTGTAAGGAGAAGGGATTAGATTCTGAGACCTTACTGTTTTGTTTTGGTTTTTTTATCTCTGATCCTGGGATTATATGATTGGTTTCATGTTGCTGATAATGAACATTGGGCTGAAATGATTCAGAGGTCTTGGGGAAGGACTGTGTTCTTGGGTGAAGCTTCTTTCTTAGGAGTGAGTCCTTTCCACGTGATTCCTGTGATGTCAGAGTGGAAGGGAGGTATGGAGGTGGGAAGGGGATGAGAAGGGATGTAGGATCCGAATAAACTTGGAAGTCTTGTATCTAGGTTAATAGGGATAGCTTCTCCTGTCCTGGCAGAGTTGGGCCCTGAGAAATGCTCACAAGGCACCAGAAAAAAGCAAGCCTGGAGGCCAAGCTGGCTATGGGTGGAGTTCAGTTTTCAAGGTTGTTCTTGACCCTCCACTCAGACCTCTTTCCTGCAGTTTTTCCTGTCTTTAACATCGATCATGCTGGGAAGGCACTTGGCTCCTTGGGTACTGGGGCTTTGACTCTGACATTTAACTGGCAATCTTGGACAGCAGCCAAATGGCATGTTTTCATCCTGTTGAAAAAACATCGTGTTAACCTTTTAGTAACCAGCCTTTCCCTGCAGAGTATAAGGTGGGGAAAACAGCTTCCCTTTGGTAGGAGATTCAGGGAAAGGGGAGGGCCCTGTGGACTCTTTGCTTACTATTGGCTTGGCTACCTGAAGCTACAACTAATGATGATGATGATAAATAATTGAACGTATATATAGCACTTTAAGGTTTACAAAGCGCCTTGCTCTGGGAGGTAGGTGCTCTTAATATCACCATCTTATAAGTCAGTAAACTGAAACAGTCAAAAGTTAAGTGATTCATTCAGTTACATAGCTAGTAAGTATAGGAGAAAAGATCTACACTCAAGTCTTCTTGACTGTAAGTACAATGCTCTAGACACTCTAGACACAACTCCCCCTAATGCCTAATATGTGAACCTCCTAGATGATTTAATGTAGCATGCAGAGTGGTAAACAGGAATACTTTTCCTTGGGGCAAAAACAGTTGAGCAGGGTTTGGAATACTGTGGGTAGTGGACAGTCATGCACAAGGTGGCCTCCTTTGGATGAAATTGCACCAGAAGGTGGGCTAGTTCTATCTTTGTCCCCAGGTCAGCCCCACAAGAGGGATGCTCTGGTAAATCAAATTGAGTGAGAGTGGAAGAGAAGGAGGCAATCTGGGGAAGGTGCTGCACATGTGGGCAAGTGGAGACCCCAAAATGAGATATAGGGATAGCAAGAGGAGGTGTGGAGATGTGCCTCTTTCTGCATGTTAGCACCCTGTGACAGAGCCTTGTTTGCTCCATGTTAGTTATTGCTCTGGGGGAAAAGGAATAGGTTGAAATCAGAATATTCCCAGCCCTCCCAAGGAGGGATGTTTTCTTGGTTGCTACTTAAAGATATTTGCCTATTCCTGGAATCTGACAGAGGAACAATGGGGCAGTGGGGAGTCAGGGGCAGTGGAATCTCCTGTCTATTTGACTCCCAGCCAAATGTGCCAGAGCCAAATCACTGTGCTCAGGGGGAATGTGCCTCCACTCTGAGCGTGACCTTTTCATGGAATCTCTCCATGGGAGCCCTTGCTTCTGAGCAGCCTGCATGTCTACTGTGAGGCTGTGCCAGGCGGAAGCCAGATGGCATCAGGGTCATTGATTAGGAACGCTCAGAATTGTTTTCTGCCTGTTCGCAGCCAAGGAAAGTGATTTCTCTAATTCTGGCTACTCAAAGCGCCCTCATGTGTGTCTCCATTGTAATAACATGGCAGGCTTTTCAAAGGATGGATTAAATAGGTAATAGATAAATATATAGACGTATAGATGATGGAAAGGTAGAGATACAGATGAATAAATAGATGATAGAAAGGTAAACAAACATGATAGGAAGTTAGGCAGACAGACAAATAGGGGTAGGTAGGTAAGTAGATGATAGAAAGGTGGATAGACAGACAACATAAAAGTAGACAAATAGACAATAAAAAGATACATAGATGGATAAGAGAGGCAGTTAACTAAATGACAGAAAGGTAGGGAGGAAGGTAGAGGATAGAAGGGTGGATAGGTGTGTGTGTCCGTCCTTTGTTGCCGAAGAAGATCATGCCATCAGAGAAAAATAATGACATGGCTTGCACTTGACTTTGTTCTGAGTGAGGTAGGGCTGTGCAGGTCACCAGCCTCATTTCTCCTCCAGAGCCATCCGAATCCAGGGACCAGAAATTCATCAGGATGACTGGAGATGACCCAGGATGAGGCAATTGGGGTTAAGTGACTTGTCCAAGGTCACACAGCTAGTGAATGTCAAGTGTCTGAGGTGAGGCTTGAACTCACGTCCAACTGACTCCTGCACTGGTGCTCTATCCACTGCACCACCTAGCTGCCCCAAGGTGGATAGGTAGATAAGTAGATAAGTAGACAATAAATAGATAGATAAGAGATAAAGTGTTTTTAAGTATTTACTATGTGCCAGACATTGTACTAACCATCGGGATTATATATACAAGCAAAAGAAATATGGACCCTGCCCTCAAGGAATTTATGTTCTTTTTAAAAAAAATAAATCATTTTTTTTTTAGCATTCTTTAAAGACAGCACATCGACAGACTGATAGTTCCACATCCATTGTCTTCTTGCTTCTTCAAATAAAGGAGGATGATATATTTTTTTTTCAGTTTTCTCTGGAACTTAGTTTCTTGGTCATTTAATTATGCAGCACTATTCCCATCTTTTGTTTATTCCATTTCCATTGTCCAAGTAATTATGCATATTATTTTCCTGGTTTTGCCTACTTCGCTTTGTATCAATTCATGCAAATCTCTCCATGCTTCTCTGAATTCTTCACTTTAATAACTTATAAAACAGTATATTCCAGTATAATTGTGTACCACATGTTTATCCACAAACATCTAAGTGCCTTCTCCTTGAAAACCATTGGATTAGACACTGGGGATAAGAATAGAGATAAAAATGCCACTCCCTGTCCTTCTGGACCTCGTGCATCACTCATCCAGGCACTACTACCATGTGTATCTATCAACAATTTTTTTTCTTTTAAAAAAATGTTTATTTATTTATTTTTAGCTTTCAGCATTCATTTCCACAAAATTTTGAGTTCCAAATATTCTCCTTATCTCTTCCCTCCCCTCCACCCCATAACTCCTTGCATTGTGATTGCCCCTTCCTTCAATATGCCCTCTCTTCTATCATAACCCTCCCTTCCCTTATCCCCTTCTTCTCTCTTTTCTTGTAGGGCAAGATAGATTTCTATACCCCATTATCTGTATTTCTTGTTTCCCAGTTGTATGCAAAAACAATTCTCAACATTCATTCCTAATACTTTGAATTCCAGCTTCTCTCCCTTCTTCTCTCCCCACTCATCCCCACTGAGAAGGCAAACAATTCAATACAGGCTGTATATGTGTAGTTTTGCAAAAGACTTCCATAATAGTCATGTTGTGTATTTCCCTCCATCCTATCCTGCCCCCCATATATTCTGTTCTCTGTTTTGATCTTGTCCCTCCCCAAAAGTGTTTACCTCCGATTACTCCCTTCTTCCATTGGCCCTCTCTTCTATCATCCCCCTCAGCCCACTTGTCCCTTTCTCCCTGACCCTTCTATAGTGCAAGATATACTTTTATACCAAGCTGAGTGAGCATGGGATTCCCTTTTTGAACCATATGTGAAGAGAGTAAGCTTCTCTTTTTCCTTCTCACCTCCTCCCTTTTCTCCTCCACTGAAAAAGATTTTTGTTGCCTCCTTTATGAATGATAATTTGACCCATTCCATTTCTCCCTTCCTCCTCCCAATATATTCCTCTCTCATCCCTCAATTTTATTTTTATTTTTTTTAGGTTTCACCCCTTCTTATTCAATTCACCCTGTGCTGTGTGTGTGTGTGTGTGTGTGTGTGTGTGTGTGTGTAATCCCTCCAACTACCCAAATACTGAGAAAAGTCTCAAGAGTTACAAATATTATCTTTCCATGTAGGAATGTAAGCAGTTCAACTTTAGAAGGTGCTTTATGATTTCTCTTTCCTGTTCACCTTTTCATGCTTCTCTTGATTCTTGTCTTTGAAAGTAAAATTTTCTATTCAGTTCTGGTCTTTTCATCAAGAATGCTTGAAAGTCCTTTATATCATTGAATGACTATTTTTTCCCATGGAGTATTATATTCAGTTTTCCTGGGTAGATGATTCTTGGTTTTAATCCTAGTTCCTTTGACTTCTGGAATATCACATTCCAAGCCCTTCACTTCCTTAATGTAGAAGCTGCCAGATCCTGTGTTATCCTGATTGTATTTCCACAATACTCAAATTGTTTCTTTCTAGCTGCTTGCAGTATTTTCTCCTTGACCTGGGGAAGACCTTGACAAGAGGAGGGACCTGGGAACTCTGGAATTTGGCTACAATATTCCTAGGCAATTCTCTTTTGAGATCTCTTTCAGGAGATGATCTGTGGATTCTTTCAATATTTATTTTGCCCTCTGGTTCTAAAATATCAGGGCACTTTTCTTGATAATTTAAGGAAAGATGATGTCTAGGCTCTTTTTTTGATCATGGCTTTCAGGTAGTCCCATAATTTTAAAATTGTTTCTCCTGTACTTATTTTCCAGGTCAGTTGTTTTTCCAAAGAGATATTTCACATCTTCTATTTTTTTCATTCTTTTGGTTTTGTTTTTTAATTTCTTGGTTTCTCATAAAGTCATTAGCTTTCACTTGCTCCATTCTAATTGTTAAAGAACTATTTTCTTCAGTGAGCTTTTGAACCTGATTTTCCATTTGGCTAATTCTGCTTTTTAAAGCCTTCTTCTCCTCATTGGCTTTTTAGACCTCTTTTGCCAATTGAGTTAGCCTATTTTTAAAGGTGTTATTTTCTTTAGCATTTTTTGGGTCTCCTTTAGCTAGTTGTTGACTCACTTTTCATGATTTTCTTGCATTGCTCTCATTTCTCTTCTCAATTTTTCCTCCACCTCTCTTACTTGATTTTCAAAATCCTTTTTGAGCTCTTCCATGGCCTGAGACCATTGCATATTTATTTTGAAGGTTTTGGACACAGAAACCTTGACTTCCTCTGATGTTATGCTTTGTTCTTCCTCATCTGAAAGAAGAAGAAAATACCTGTTCACCAAGAAAGTAACCTTCTATAGTCTGATTTTTTTTCTCCCTTTTTTGGGCATTTTCCCAGCCAGTTACTTGATTTTTGAGTCCTTTGTCAAGAGGAGGGTATACTCTGGGAACCTGTAAGTTCTCATTCCCTCCAACGTGGCACAATCAAGGGAGAGGAGTTTACTCCTCCCCTAGCCTGCACACTAGTCAGGGAGCAACCAAAAACTTTTCTGCCCAGAATCTGCAATTGGCATTCCCTCACCACAATGTCCTCCAGCTCCACCACACCAAAGTTCCTCCTCACCCCAGGGCAGAGCTCAAGGTTGAGAATCAGGTCAGTGGCTCAGTTCCCCCAGGGGCTTTAGGTGGAAGGCTCAAAAAAAGCTGCCACTGAAGTGCCTGCTGCAGGAGGTCCAGACCTTGATCCCCTCTCCTATGTGAAGGAACTCTCCCACTGACCTTTGAAGCTGTATGTGGCATTTGTGGGTTGAGCAATCTGGAAACTGCTGCTGGTTGTGCTCTGAAGCCTGTTCCAGATCCTATCCCTGCTGCTCCATGCTGGGCTGGTCTCCATCTATCAGGAGATGTGCTCTCACTCTCCTAGGGGCCAAATAAGGAGCAGTAAATGTTAACAATAAAGGTTAGAAAGGAAGAGTCGAATTTTTGTGGCTTCAAAGTCAAGGGAAGTGCATCGCCTTCTGAACCATACCTTCCTTTCACCTAGTTTCAGCTTGCCTGGCCTTCAAGTATTGTTTGAGTTCTACTTTGTTTCCCAATTTTTTTTTGTTCTGCTGTCCCTGACATCTATTCCTCAAAAATCCTGGCTTGCTGTTTCATCTCCTCCAACCCCCCAGTACAGAAGACTTATAAAATAAAAGTACAATCTTGAATATAACTGTCATTTATTCATTCATTATTCATTCAATAAGATTTTATTCATCACCTAGCACATATTTGATACTGCCCCAGGTGGTGAGAATAAAGAGATGAAAGAAAAATAATCCCTTCAAAAACCTTATATTCTATTGGTGGGAACAATATGTACACATACAGATTTCATAAATTAAAGAAACTTCTTTTCTGGTATTTGTGCTTTTGCTCTGTCTCTCTCTCTTTCTCTCTCTCTCCCTCCTCCCAGTATTCTATGCTTAAATAAGCATCCAGCTACATTATTTATCAATAGTGTGATAAATGACAAAATAAAGATATAAATAATTATTTACAATCTGTATTAACATATGAATAATCTTTGTAAAGGTGCCATGAAATGCTGAGAAAAAAATGTGTATTCCTTTCTATTTCCTTTCAGTTCTTTCCAGATATCTATCATATCTAGCTTAACTAAAATTCTATTCACTTCTATTTGTAATCTACTGTAAGAAAAATCATAACCAAGTCATGTTTAACCATTACTCTAACTTCAGATCTCTCAGTGATGTTCCACTATTTAGTTTTGTCTGGATGTCAGTTAAAGTCTCTTCATGTTTCTTTGCAAGGTAGTTCTTTCTCAAAATAAATTTTCCTAATCCTCTCAGCAGTATTCTAGCATTTGATGTAATCAATACAAAATCATATGAAAATGAGATTCTCTTTGGAGTCTCACTATTTTTAGGGACCCTTTTTCTCCCCTTTGGACTATAAGCTGAACGTTCTCTACAATAGTGGCAAATACCTTTGGTGAGTACACGTCTCCATGATTTGGGATTTGGTTATGTTGAAAATGAGGTCCGGGAATGGCAGAGTTGAACAGAATCTCTGAAACCATGTAGCCCATCCCTGTATGAACAGGAATTCTCTCTAGAACATACCTGACAAAGGATCATCCAGCCTCAACTATTGAAGGCATCGTGATCAAATTGCTAGACAGTATGGTCACCTGACACAGCACATTTGTTGAGATTTACTTGAACCAATTAACTCTTTTATTATCATAAAATCCACCATGGCATCATAAATTTAGACCTGAAAGTGACCTCAGGGGCCAGAAAGTTCAACATTTTCATTTTACAGATAAGGAAACTGAGGTCAAAATTGGTTAAATGACTTGATCATGTTCACACAGCAAGTGTATACGTGAGGCAGAATTTGATCATGTCAGTCTATTCACTGCACCACCCAATGGTGACTTGTTCATTTTTTGGATAAGAATTTTTTCATAAGATCTTGGATGCTGAGCTGGAAGGGAACTCAAAGAACATTTACTCCAATCCTTTCCTTTACAGGTAAGAGAACTAAAACCTATGGAGTTTAGATGACTTTCTTTTATTCTAAGGAATGTAAAAAACTCTCTGGGAGCAATGCAGTGGAAAATATAAGTGGTACATAAAAAGATACCAATAAAATTTTCTTTAAAAAAGAAATGGATTGGGGGCAGAGCCAAGATGGTGGAGTAGAAACATATGCAGGCTCTCTCCACACAGCCCATAAGATACCTGTAGAGAGGGACTCTCAACAAATTCTGGAGCAGCAGAAGTGGAGAACAACAGAGTGGAGGAAATTTCCAGCCAAGGGTGACCTGAAAGGTCCACGGGAAACATCTGTTGCACTGGACATGGAACAGAGCCCAGTCCAGCCCTGGCAGGTGCTGTGCTGCGTGGCTCTGGGAGGAGGACACCTTGGGGGTGGAATCTCCACTTGAGGTAGCAGTGGTCCACAGATCCCTCAACCCACAGGAGCCAAAGGTCAGTGACAGGGTTTTTTCAGCTGGCCAGAAAGGGAGAAGGGCCTTCCCATAGCTCTGGTCTTAGGCAGAGGTCGCAGAGGCCACATAGGGCAGGCAGCAGCAGTTCCCACAGCAGCCCGCATCCATTGTTGGATTGTAAAACCCCTGGGGGCACTGAGAATCCCATTCTCACCTCAGCCCTGTATAGAGGCCCTGAGGGAGCTGATCTCACACTGAATGGCAGCCCTGTCCCCACAGCTTATCTGAAAATCAGCCCCCAGTGCCACCTTGGCAGAACTGGAGGCCAGGTTCCTGTGGAGAGGAAACTGCTAAGATTCTGGGCACAAAAATATCTCCCTGTCCAGTGTATATGCTTGATTGTGCCACCTTGGAGGAACTGAGATCTTCCAGATCCCCAGAGTGTACCCTATTCATGACAAAGGACCCAAAAGTCAAGTAACTGGTTGGGAAAATGCCCAAAAAAGGGAAAAAAAAATAACACTATAGAAGGTTACTTTATTGGTGAACAGATATCTTCTCCCATCCTTTCTGATGAGGAAGAACAATGCTTACCATTAGGGAAAGACGTAAAAGTCAAGGCTTCTGTATCCCAAACATCCAAAATAAATATTCAATGCTCTCAGGCCATGGAAGAGCTCAAAAAGGATTTTGAAAATCAAGTAAGAGAGGTGGAGGAAAAATTGAGAAGAGAAATGAGAGCAATGCAAGAAAATCATGAAAAGTGAGTCAACAACTAGCTAAAGGAGACCCAAAAAATGCTAAAGAAAATAACACCTTTAAAAATAGGCTAACTCAATTGGCAAAAGAGGTCTAAAAAGCCAATGAGGAGAAGAAGGCTTTAAAAAGCAGAATTAGTCAAATGGAAAAGGAGGTCCAAAAACTCACTGAAGAAAATAGTTCTTTAACAATTAGAATGGAACAGATGGAGGCTAATGACTTTATGAGAAACCAAGAAATTAAAAAACAAAACCAAAAGAATGAAAAAAATGGAAGATAATGTGAAACATCTCTTTGGAAAAACAACTGACCTGGAAAATAAATACAGGAGAGACAATTTAAAAATTATGGGACTACCTGAAAGCCATGATCAAAAAAAGGGCCTAGACATCATCTTTCATGAAATTATCAAGGAAAATTGCCCTGATATTCTAGAACCAGAGAGCAAAATAAATATTGAAAGAATCCACTGATCACTTCCTGAAAGAGATCCAAAAAGAGAAACTCCTAGAAATATTGTAGCCAAATTGCAGAGTTCCCAGGTCAAGGAGAAAATACTGCAGGCAGCTAGAAAGAAACAATTTGAGTATTGTGGAAATACAATCAGGGTAACACAAGATCTAGATTGAAGGGCATGGAATATGATATTCCAGAAGTCAAACAAACTAGGACTAAAACCAAGAATCACCTTCCCAGCAAAACTGAGTATAATACTTTGGGGGAAAAAATGGTCTTTCAATGAAATAGAGGACTTTCAAGCATTCTTAATGAAAAGACTAGAGCTGAAAAGAAAATTTGACTTTCAAACACAAGAATGAAGAGAAGCATGAAAAGGTAAACAGCAAAGAGAAATCATAAGGGACTTACCAAAGTTGAACAGTTTACATTCCTGCATGGAAAGACAATATTTGTAACTTTTGAAACTTTTTTCAGTATCTGGGTAGTTGGTGGGACTACACACACACACACACACACACACACACACACACACACATACACACACACTCACACACACATAGAGAGAGAGACAGAGAGCACAGGATGAATTGAATAGAATGGGATCATATCTCAAAATTATGAAATTAAGCAATGAGAAAGAAATATATTGGGAGGAGAAAGGGAGAAATGGAATGAGGCAAATTATCTCTCATAAAAAAGGCAAGTAAAAGACTTTTCAGTGGAGGGATAAAGGGAGGAGGTGAGAGAAAAAACATAAAGATTACTCTCATCACATTCAACTAAAGAAAGGAATAAAATACACACTCATTTTGGTATGAAAACCTATCTTACAATATAGGAAAGTGGGGGAGAAGGGGATAAGCAGGGTGGGGGGGAGGATGGAAGGGAGGGCAATGGGAGGAGGGAGCAATTTGAAGTCAACACTCTTGGGGAGGGACAGGATCAAAAGAGAGAATAGAAGAAATGAGGGGCAGGATAGGATGGAGGGAAATATAGTTAGTCTTACACAACACGACTATTATGGAAGTCATTTGCAAAATTACACAGATATGGCCTTTATTGAATTGCTTGCCTTCCCAAAGGGGGGCAACTGTTGAGTATTGTTCTTGCATAAAACTAGGAAATAAGAAACACAGATAATGGGATATAGAAAGTTATCTTGCCCTACAGGACAACAGAGAAGATGGGGATAAGGGAAAGGAGGGATGTTAGAAGAGCGGGCAGATTGGTGATAGGGGTAATTAGAATGCTTGGTGTTTTGGGGTGGGAGGAGGGGAGAGATGGGGAGAAAATTTGGAACCCAAAATTTTGAGGAATGAATGTTGAAAACTTAAATAAATAAATTTAAATACAAAAAAAAAGAAGTGTATTCAAAAAGAAAATGTCCTAAAATAAAATATTTGAACTTAGACTTTATGGGTCTTTATTCTTTTTTTTATTCATACATTATTTTCATACATCAGTTACTTCTAAGTTAGCAAGACCTCTCCCCTTTGTAGTGCGTTCTCATAAGACAATAGTAACAACAACATACAGTTAAGCAAAACCACCTAACGTGATCGCAACTGACACTCCATGTCACTT
Organism: Notamacropus eugenii; assembly: GCF_028372415.1. Lineage (NCBI taxonomy): Eukaryota > Metazoa > Chordata > Mammalia > Diprotodontia > Macropodidae > Notamacropus > Notamacropus eugenii. The sequence continues at coordinate 525,885,267 of NC_092873.1, forward strand.
TCCATCTTTGTAATTTACCATTTAAGAGAAAGGATGTACATTGTAACTTTAATTGTTTGGAACCAACATTGTCTTGGTTGTTTCAGGTTTTATAATTGTTTTAAATTATGATATTGCTTTTTAATTTATTCATCATATTATGATTTTATTGTCTTTTACTATTGTTTTCAGTTATGATACAGCTAATTCCTGATTGGTGCAAGTAATGAGTCCCCTGAAGTGGTCTCATCAGCACTGCATTTTTCTATTAGTTTGGAGCCAATGGCCACATTTTATATAATCAGAACATCAAAGATTTGGATACATGCAACCACTTCATGGGACTGATTCATTATTTTCATTATTTACACAATCAAGACCGACCTCTATTGTAAACTTTGTCTGTATTCTCTCAGATTTGCTTTCTTTGCTGGTATCTGTTCATTTAAGTATTCCCATTTTTTTTGTTGTTTTCTTTCTAACTGTCATTCCTTATGATATAGTAATATGCCATTACATTCCTAGAGACAATTTGCTCAGCCATCCCCCAAATTGATGTGCACATAAGTTTTTTCTAGCTTTGTGTTGTCTATGGGTTATATGTATATTTTAGTTAATAGGGGGTCTTTCTGTTATTGACCATGGGGTTCAAAATGGTAGTGAGATCCCTGCATTCGAGGGTATAAACAATTTAACATTTTTTTTTTGTTTGTATCATTTCAAATTGTTTTTCAGGATGTCCAGACTAGTTTGAAGCTTCACTGATAGTGACTCAGTTTCTTGGCACTCATTCTTTAAATTAGGGTGTGGTCATCTAATTTGGAGGAGACAACTCACTGTTTCAGTCTTTCTTCTGCTAGGGCTAACATGAATTGTACCATAAAACTGAAAATTCCTTCCTGTTACCTGACTAGGAGAACATTTTAGTCTGGTCCTGATATTATTCTACCTTCTTAAAAATAAAGAAATAAAAACTCCATTTCCTGGCTTTCTTAGGTCTCATCTGGAGTGGGTTTCAGGAAGCTAGGCTGTTCCTTGTCTGTCCTCCATCCCTAAGGGAAGCATTTGTCACTTTGAAACTGATAGACAGTTGGTGGTCTAGAAACAGTGACTTCATAGACCAAAACTTCTTTTCATTTTTATCACGAACAACATGTTTGTAACCATGGATATCTCTCAGACACGGAGAACTGCTTGCTTCACACTGAAGTCTTATGGGCTGGAACAGAGTCTCTTGACTTGTCACGCTCTTGATGACTTGATTTCCCCTGTGGGAAGTTCTGGGGCATCCTTCAGCTCCCACTGAGATAAAGACTAACTCTGAATATCTTTCTGACAAGAAAAGCTTGGCAAGCCATTGTGGCCCATGGAATTTTAGTTCCCAGAATGCAACTCTTTAGGTCTGAGAGATATTCAGGTTGCATCTTCATCTCTGTAGGAGCTGGAGGATACCCCAAAGGTGCAACTTGGGAAAAACTGAGTCAGCAAGACTCAGAGGGTTGGATTTAGGATCAGGGAGACTTGAGTTCAAACCTGCCTCAGACAACTTACTAGCTGTGTGAACTTTTGTTCATGTGTCTGTGCCTCAGTTATCTCATCAGTAAAATAAAATAATTGGTTTAATTCAGCTCAAAATCTATGATACTAAATATTGAATCATTAAGATATTGGAAGTCCACTGAAGAAGGGATGAGTGAGATTTGCACCATCCCTTCCCCCTTTTGCTATTTGCTGGGTTTACCCTTGGGGGCTCAGCCTTCACTGGGCTCCCATCCTGTAATGGAGAACTATAGAGATTGGACTCAGGCTCTCTTCTCTCCTTAACTCTCAGCCTCTGCCTATTTTACTGATGTTTTGGTTTTCTATTGCAAACATTTAGAGATTACTTCGAACTGTGTCTTGTAACACAATAAACCAATAAAAGTCTAGTATAGTGACCTCATCTGAAAATGTATACAACCTTCCACCTCTGTAACATCTTCTACCTTTCTATTTAAAAACAAAACAAACAAATCCTCAGCCTCCCCCACCCCAGAAATTTCTATTTTTTTCTCCTCACCACTCATCCCATTGGGGGTAAAAAGAAAGACAAATTCTGTAGTAAATATTTATAATCAACCAAAATGAATTCCCTCAATAGTTGTACACAAAAGTGTGTATGTTTCACTCTGTCCTCTAGATCTGTCATGTTTCTGTCATAGGTAACATTTTTCATTATCAGTCCTCTAGAATCACAAATGGTCATTGTGGTGATCATGGTACTTACAGTTTTCAAAGTTGTTTGCCTTTACTTGTTGTTACTGTAGAAATTGTTCTCCCAGTTTTCCTGCTCATTTCATTCATCAGTTCATTAAAGTCTTTGAAATTTTACGTAATATGGATTTTATAATACAGATTATGCTAGTTCTGCTTCCTCCACTCTGTATCAGTTCACACAAATGTTTTCATATCTTTTTGAAATTACCTGCTTACTTGTTCTGTCTCCCATCATATTCATGTACCACAACTTTCCCAGCCCTTCAGTTGGTGGGCATCTCTTCCATTTCCAGCTATTGTTTGTCTTTTTTTTTTCCCACCACAAAAATTTTTGTGCACGAGGGACCTTTTTTTCTGTTTCTTTGATCAAATATTTATAGCCATTCATGCTCTAGCAACAGTGCATCTGTGTACCTTTTTTGCAACAGTCCCACCAACATTTATTGTTTTCCTCGTTTGTCATCTTTGCCAATCTAATAGGTTTCAGATGAAGCTCCAGAATCATTGGCATTTCTCTGAATAGTAGTGATTTGGAGCATTTTTTCATATGACTATAGATAGTCTAGGCTTCTTCCCTTGAGAACCAACTGTTACTATTCTTAGACCAGTTATCAACTGGGGAATGGTTCTTATTCTTAGAAATTTGAATCAGTTCCTTATGTTTCTTGGAAATGAGACCTTTATCAGAAAAACTTGTTGCAAAGATCCCTCTGCCCCCCCCCCAAGTTGTTTTCCTTTTAATTTGAGCTTTACTGGACTTGTGTGTGCAAAAAAAATATGTAACCAAAATTATCTATTTTACCTTCTGTGATCCTCACTATGCTTTCTTTAATCATGAACTTTTCTTCTATCCATAGATCTGATAGGTAACTTTTTCATGTTTTTCTGATTTATTTATCATGTGTCTTCTTATATCTAGGTCAGTACCTGTTTGGAGCTTATCTTTGTATAAGGTGTGAGGTGTTGAAGTAAATCTAATTTCTTCCATCCTGCTTTCCAATTTTCCCAGTTGTTTTTATCAAATAGCGAGTCCTTATCACAGTCACTGGAATCTTTGTGTTCATTGAACACTAAGCTACTAAAAACAAAAAATATTTGTTTTTATATTTTGTGTGTCTAATCTGTTCCATAGATAAATGTCTTTACTTGGGAATTGGCTGTGGGAGAGATGAGGTAGGGACAGTCCTGGAATGGAGATACAGGCTTATGGCCAAGATTGCAAGGAGCATTTGCAGTCAAGATGAATTCCAGAATGCTGGGGGAGATGTGGGGGGACACACAGACTTTCTCCCCACCATGTCCTTGCGTTCCTATTTAATCCTAATATCAGAGTACCAAAGCACAATCCCTTGTATCACCTGCAAGTGCTAGGATTGGAGCTTCTCCCTGTAGTGTCCTGGGAATGGTGAGAGTGACCGGGAGGGTCAGAAGGAGGCAAATGTTTAGCGGGCTCCTTGGAGGTGCAACTAAGAAGTCTCTTTTTAATTTTCTTTGCATAATAACATATGCAGCTACAGTGTGGGAATGCCTTAATAGTATAAATATAGAGGATTGGCCACATTGCAGGAGATTCCCTAGCTGTAGTGAAGATTTTAGGATTAGAGGCTTCCATATGGAAGGGGCTCTATTAGAGGTTATCAAATCCAACCCCTTATTTGGTGAATGAAGAAATGGAGACCCAGAGGGTAAGGCTCTTGACCGAGATCACACAACTAGTAATAGGCAAGCTATGGTTCACATTCTTGTCCTCTGCCTCCAATCCTGAAGTCTATCCATTGATTGAGGGTAAAGGCTGTTGCGAGGAAGATTTATACCTAGGTTTAGACCCACCTTGGCCAGTCACTGGGGCACAACACCACCTAGTGGGAAATTTCTTTATTACACCCCCATATGCTAGCTAAAGATAAATGATCTAGAGGGAGATTAATTTCTTCATTTGGAGAGCTCCGGTCTCCCCAGACATTTACTATGTAACGTGGGCACACAACACCACTGTCACAAACACAAATCAAAGCACATAGCACATTTTTAACAAATCAATATAATTCACCCCTCCCCCAATCAATCAGACATTTATCAAGCACCTACTATGTGTCAGCTTACTAAGGTTATTGAGTGACACTGGACATGTCACTAAAAACTTTCTGGAAGTCAGTTTTGTCATCTGTAAAATGAGAGGGTTGAACTAGATGGGTCTTAAGTCCCCCCCCACCTCCCTGCCCCCCAGTTCTTTAGCGATGACATTTTTTCATCTCCAGTATCCCTTTCAGTTATAATGATTTGTGAATTTCTGTGGCCGATCTGGTCAGCAGCTGGAGACTCCATGGGGGTGAATGGAAAAGAGTGGACCAGCCTTGCTCTGAGGAGTACAAGGGGAACCAGGTTTCTAGGAAGTAGCCCCAGAGTTGGTGGCAGTAGTTTGGTGCATGTCCCGTGATCTCTCCCTCCTTACCTCTGCTTCTGGTAGTGTCCGGTTTCTTTTAAAGCTCATCTCAAAACAGTTCTCCGTCAGAGGTTTTCCTCATCCCCCCAGCTTCCACTGCCTTCTCCACTCAGGTTATCTTATATACAGGGGCGTACTGGAGACAGTTCTAACTGATTCGGTGAAAGCCAACTGTTAAATTTTCAGTGTGAACACTGGCAATTGGAAATGCCTTGGAAACTGGCTATTGAAAATAACCTTGGAAATTGGCAAATGACACAAATGGAGCTTGGCTCATTTTGTTTTGTTGATTGTCTAGACTTCTAAAATGTTTGGGAAAATGTTAATAATGAAGATTAAATGTAAACGTGTGTGTGACTATCTCCCCCCACCCAGCTGATGACTAAACATTTTCCAGTTGACTCCTTTTTGTTTGAATTTTGTAAATTCCTACATATGTACATATTCCTATATACCTATATAACACGGTGCCTGGCACATAGTAGGAGCTTAATAAATATTCACTGAATGAATGCATGGATGTTGTGTCCCCTCTGGGGTCAGGAACTCTTTGGTCTTTGCCTGTGAATCCTCAGGGCCTACCACATAGTAGGTCACAGGAGCAGAGATTTCTAGTTGAAAGGTTCTTACATGCAAACTAGTCTAATCTCTGAATTTTACAGATGAGGAACTGAAGACCCCAACGATGATATGACCTGCTTAGTAATGATAGTAATGAAGGCAACCATGGCGACAACTGGCATTTACGTAGCGCTTTAAAGTTTGCAAAGCTCTTTACAAATATTTCTGGGAGGTAGGTGCTGTTAGGATCATAGATCTGCAGTCGTTTTCAAAGGAGGAGTCGAGGCCTAGATATGGTAAGTGATGTATTCAAGGTCTTACATGTAAGGAAATGACTCAAACAGTGTTCAAACATAGGTCCAACACTTTCCAATATGCCATAATTCCTCCTTTAATAAGAGGCACTTAATAAATGCATGCTTGAGTGAGTAAGTGACTACTAGAGCAGTGACTCTGGAGAGGAGGCATCGTGTACAGAGACAGATTTGTTTTGGTTGGGAGTTGAGATGAGATTGGAGAATGGAAGATTCCAATGAATTGGCAGTAAATTGGGAATGAATATGGTTTCTGTTGTTTATGTGACATTGGGGAGAGTTGATGAGTCAGTGTTTCTCAGGGCAGGTTCAGAGCTTGTGCATTTGGCTTGGTGTGAATGGCTGGGTCTGAGTTTGGGCTGTGACCACTTGCCCAGGCTTTCCTCTGCTCCCTTTGAAGTACATGTTCCCATGGTATGAGATGACAGAAGATTAGAAGGTTTTGGTGGAATAGAAAGACATGGAGGGGGCTAATTTGAGATAAGGCTGGAAAATGGGACACTAGGTAGTAGGGGCCCTTGAAGACCAGGCCGAGAAATGGAAGCTTTGCTTAGAAAATGGGGAACCATTGAAGATTATTGGAGGAAAGGAGTTAATGATATAATGATATGCATTCATACAGATAGGGATAAGACTGGACCTGTGATTTCACTGATATAACTCTTTATTGAGGCAGGCTGCTACCTTCTCTGCAATCTGGCAATGGTACAAAGTACAGATTGGATGGGGCAGGGAAGAGAGGTGGGAGAACTCAAAATAAAGATGTCCCAATAATCCAAGTGGGTGGCAATGGAAGACAACAACCTGAGAAGAGTCTCAGATAGGTGATATACTGTAGTGATGTAATAGACAGTTCTCTAGGCCTCAGTTTCTTTCATCTGTAAAATGAGGTGGTTGGAATAGATCAAGGGGGAACTTGCTTTTTAAAACAATAGATTTATAACCATATTTCAATATGATTAGTTTCCTTTGTAATCGTATGGATTTTATTTATGCATTAAAAAATATGATTCTGAGAAGGGCTCCATAAGCCTCACCAGACTACCAAAGGCTATTCATGCCCCAAAAAGGATTATGAAAGTCTGGACTTTGATGGCCTGCCTCTCTGGTACCTTTCCTCTACAACTATGAGCCCAAGATCTTAGAGAGTCAACAGATTAAGGTTCAAGTCCAACACTTACTATGTGACCTTGACTAAAGCACTCAGTCTCTTGGAACTCAATTTTTCTACCTACAAAAGGGATTTAATAATAATAATGATATCAATTCATAGGCAGCTGGGTAGTTTAGAGGATAGATTCCTGGATCTGAAGTCAGGAAGGCCTGAGTTCAAATCTGTCCTCAGATATTTCACAGCTGTGTGACCCTGGGTAAGTCATTTACCATTTATTTGCCTTGATTTCCTCATCTGTAAAATGAAGATAATAATAGCACCTACCTTACAGGTTTACTGTGAGGATCAAATCAGATAATATTTGAAAAACCTTTGCAAACCTTAAAGCATCATAAAAATTGATTATTAGAATTATTAGTATAATTCAAGTCATATATGCTTCAAGTCGTAACTGTACTCATGAGGATGGGGGCAAAATCTCGGGAAAATAAGGTGCTATGCAATGGGACCTTGAAGATGGCATCTTGAGGGGGTGATGGGAGTTGTGACCCATCCCTCTGAAGGGTCGGAAGGTAAGGTATAGGAATTTTGCTGGCTAATTTGGCATTAGATTTCAGTATAACATCTCATTTCTCCTTCCATCTCAGGAGAATAGAAAGATATCAAAAGTCCCAAGAGAGATAAAAAGCCTTTTTGTCAAAATAAAAAAAATTCCCCCAGATCAAATTCAGTAGCATGTTAACATAACCCAGCAGATTATGGCTGCTGTAAAAAATTCCCATGAAAACAAGGCAGCTTTATTCCTTTCAGTTTGGGTTATATTCCAGATCCCTACGACCTTGATTGTGCTCCCAAAAGGGCCCAGTTTGCCCAGCATGAGTCACTGGAAAAGTGACTCAGAACAATTGTGTGACAAAGCAAGGACTGTGCGGAGTAGGGCAGTCAGCTTGGCAGACCTTGGGGTGGCAGCAGTCCTTCTCCTGATCCCCCAGTAGACCTAGCACTGGACACAAAATGTTCTTTCTTTGTAGCAGAGGTAAAGAAATAATGTCTGGTGAATCCTTAAATTGGAGCATATTTTCATAATTATGTGTTTTAAATTGTTCTTGATTTCAACTTAATTAGTTCTGCTGCTTTGTATGAGTCATAGCTGTGGTCCAGGGCAGTCGGTTGTGGGGGAAGTGTAGAGGATTACATTCTTCCTGGAGAGTGGGAGAGTAGCTTGGATGGCCCTTGTGAAGCAGAGAGAATGGATGGCTGTGCTTGGGGGACTCCTGGCCCATCTACTGAAGGACCTGAGGAGGTAGCTGGGGATTGAATGGTCACATTCAACTTGGACTTGGAGTCACAATAGAACTGAGTTCATCCCTTACCTCAGAAACAGTTCCTAGCTGAATGACTCTGCACGAGTCACTTGTGCCTCAATTTCTTTTTCTTGAAAATGAGAGGGTTGGGCTTGATTGCCTCAAAGTCTTCTTTCAACTCTCCATCCATGATTAGGATTGAATTGGATAAGTTTAAACAATATACAAAGGGGGAGGAAGCTAGTAGATAGAATACTGCACTGGATTCAAATCCTGCCTCAGACACTCACTAGTTGTGTGACAATGAGTGATTTACTTAGCTTCTCTGGGTCTCAGTTTCCCCATTTGTAAAATGAAGGGGTTGAACTTGCTGGCCTCCATCTGTGATCCTATTTAGATACAGCCAAGCATTTCAAAAAGACTTTATTAGATGAAGGGAAAGGGGTCCTTGATTTAGTTTAGACCTTGAAGGTGCTGCACAAAGAAAATTCTTCCCAATTTGCTTTGCTTTTTTAAAAAAGTATGAATTATCTAGTACTAAGATCATAAGTTCACAGAATGAGAGCTGGAAAAGATCTCAGACATCATTTAGTTCTGCCTTATCACGAGACAGATGAGGAAACAGCTTCAGAGAAAGGATGAAAGTAGTAAGGTCACTGACAAACATTTTCTAACTGCTTACTGTGTACCAGACATTGTGCTAAACTCTGGGATACAAGGAAAGGTAAGAACGGTCCAAGTACAAGTCCCTTGCCTCTACATTCAATGCTCTTTCTTCCTTCTTTTCAAAAGAGATAACTGGAAGATGGGATCCTTTGTATCACTCCCCTCCCCTGCAACTTAACCCTGGAACCCCAGGTTTAATGCATTTAAAAAAGAAATGAATCATTCTGATTAACAAACAGTTATTAAGCACCTACTAAGTATCAGATCACTAGATACTGGAGACAAAAACACAAAAATGAAACCAGCTCCTGCCCTCAAGGTGCTTACATTCTACGGAGAGAGAAATGTCTATCTCTACGTATATTCAAGAACCATAAGAAGCAGATAAACATGGTCAAGAAGGCATTAGCAGGCAAGCAGGCTAGGAATGATGTTAAACTGAGTCTTGAAAGAAACCAGGAATTATAAGCACCAAGAGGGAAGATGTATTAGCAAAATCCGCTGGATTGGGAGTGAGAGACAGTGGGCTCCCATTTTGGTTCCATTGCTTGCTCTCTGTGTGATGAGCTAAGATTCCCTCAGTGCTCAATCCTATGAATCCAAAATCGCTGGTCCTGGAGACTTCTCTTCCCCCACAGTGAGAGGGCATTTGGCAGTTCATCCCTCAGAAGGGCAGCTCATATCTTTCATGAGCCACAAAAATCCAGGAATCATTCAACTCTGGGACCAAAAAAAGATGGGCATAAATCTTTAAAATTCCCACACTTTCTTAGAGACGCTAAATGCACATTTTTAAAAGCCAATGGAAAAAAAAATATCATACCTGGTAGCTCCCTTTTTCACCCTGGTCACCAATTCAAATACCTGGCCAAGTCCACTTGGGTTCTTCTGCCACATTTGCCCCCTCAGGGCTCCAGGAATCAACAGCTTTGTCTCAGTCATTACTTCTCTAGATATCTACCACCTGAGGGTGGAAAAGACTTTTCCAAAGCACCAGAAAGAGTGAGGCCTGGGTTTGGAATGAGAGGGCCTAGATTCAAATTCAGAGGCTGTTCCTTAGTCCCTTGAGATTTGCCTCCTTTGGGCTTCAGTTCCTTCACCTGTAAAATGAAGAACATGTTGAACTTAATGGCCTCAGTTCCTTTTTCCATCTGTAAATCTATGATTCAGAGATAATCTTCCTGGCTAGAGAAAGTGAATTTGGTTTCCTTTTCCTTTCTTCCTCCTTCCTTCCTTCCTTCCTTCCTTCCTTCCTTTATTTTTTTCTTTCTTCCTTTCTTCTTTTGACTCACCAGTTACTCAGATGGTATATCAGTTTTCCCATTAGTACAATGGGGAATAAGAAGCTGTCTATTTAGGATTGGGGCGGGGAGGGGGAGGGAGAGACCTTATATGTGAGCCTCTGAGTTTGGCTATAAAGCCTGACCTCAGTCTCAGGGAAAAGATGGTATTGATCTTCATAGGGCAGCTTCTGATTGAACTGGCTTCTTTCCCCACTGGTGGGTGAGACGACTAGGACAGATTTCATCACCTGAAATCCTTGGTATTAGGAAAGAATGAAGGATTTGCAGAAAGAGAGCCTGTGTGGGAATCCTGGCTCTGTCCAATCCAGGACAGAGATCCTAACTTTTCTGGGTCTCCATTTTCCCACCTATAAAAATAAGAGAATCTGAATAGATGACCTCCGGATCCTATCACTGAAAGGTAAATTTACCTGAGGCTTTTCTTTCTTGATTGTTCCTTGGTCTCCCTAAAAAGAATCTCCATGGTCTTGGCTTCCTTGTGGTTGCTTGTGGGTCAGTCACTGATGCTTGGATTGGCTTCAGGCAAGAGCTGAAAGGGGTCTTAGGGTCACCCAGCCCAAATCTCTTGCTTTACAGATTCAGAAACATTGCCCTTCACCATGCCTTGTATTTATTTCTACTGTATTGCAACTGGGAATTGATTTTTTATTATATTTATTCATGTTATTTTGCATTTGTTATACTGAATACATTTTGCATTCAATATAAACAAGCACGAAATCCCTATGAGGGAGAGAACCCCTTCGTATTGCAGAAGAGGATGCTGAGATTCAAAAAAAAGCAGAAGTTTGCTAAGGTCACCTAAGTCATTAAGTCAGGTAGTCAACAAGCATTTATGTACCTAGGATGTGCCAGGCACTGTGTAAATGCTGGGAGTACAAAGAAAGACAGAAACAGCCCCTGCTCCAGAGGAGCTCACAAACCAAAAGGGTAGACAGAGAAACAGCTGTGTACAAACAAGATGGATAAATACATATCTTTAGTCATATAATATGTGATGCTTACATATGCCTATATATACTACATGGTATATAAGATGCATATGACATAGATAGAGGGAAAGATAGTGTTGGGATTTGAACCCAGGTCCAATGAGGACAGATCCAGTGTTCTCTCTACTTGTTTGGCATTTAAGTAGTTAAAACTACTTATTGACTGACAACTGGCATGTTAATGTAATGGGGACCACATCCTTCCTCTCTGCAGGTAAGGGGCATAGTGAATAGACTCCATAGATTTAGAGTCAGAAAAGTTCAGGTCCAAACTCTGCCTCAGACACTTACTAGCTATGTGGCCCTAGACAAGTCACTTGATCTCAATGTCCTCATCCGTAAAAGTGGAAATAATAATAGGACATATCCCCCTTCCCCCAGGGTAATTGTGAGGAGCAAAAGAGATAGTTCATATAAAGTGCTTTGCAAATCTTACAACATTATTGATATCTTACTTATGGTTATGTGAAGGTTGATGACAAGACACAATGCCCTAAAACCTCATTTTAATTTTGGGGTCTCCAAATAAGCCCCCCTCCTTCTGGAAGTCCTTGGCTTGGCACTGACTCCTTCCCCTCATCCCTCAACAGATGTGGTCAGAGATGAAGAGGAACTGAGCTGAGTAGTTCATCAATGAAGGACAAATCACTGGGAGCTCCAGATCCAACTCCATGCCACGTTTTGTGCTCGGTGTTTATGTCTTCCTGGATCCTCATCCCTTCTGGGGTCCTGCATAATCACAATTAGATAGAACCCAGCCATACCCAGTGGCATGCAATTGTCACAGCTCCATCTCTCCCTTGGGGTGCCCCAGCTTGAGGAGGCTAGCCTCAATGCCTCGTGACCTTTGACAGCCTGTGAGTGACAAATCAAAAGTCAGCCTGGCCCAAGTCATCAGCTGGGCTTCCTGCTCATCCACAGTCCGAGAAGGAGGAAGGAGAGAATGAGAGAATCTGAAAAGAAAGGTAAGGGAAGCTTTCACCTGGGGTAGCTCAAAGGCACCGGGAGGGATGGGGAACTTCCCCAGGATGCTGAGGGAGCTCTCCAGGAATTCCGGCGGGGTGACAAGCAGATCCAGGGCTCCCCTCCTGCAAAATTCGAGTTATATAATAAACACGGCAGCCAGGCTTTTGTTTCTGTTGCTCCTGTGGTTGTTACAGAGAAAGCCGTTTCTGGGTCCCAACCCCTGTCATTTCATTCCAAGTGGTGATGCTGAAGTAGGCAAATGAGTTCGTTTTAGGCATTTTGCATTTCATCTTGGATGACTCAATGCCTTTATCTCCACTGCACTCAACACTCAGAGAGGGATGCCGAGAGGGAGAGAAGCCCAAACTTGGGGAAATAATTGGGGGCGGGGGGGGGGGGAAGACTATAAATGACTGCATGTGATCATTAACAGGAAGGTGTTAGGTGAAAGGCTATTTCGTGATCCAGAAGCGCACGGCTCCTGGCTCTTCCGGGCTGGGGCTTTAGGATCTCTTTGGAGGACTGCTGGGGAATCCCTTCCAGTGATTATTAATCCTTTCCAGGCCCAGAGGGGCACCAGCTAGCTGACCTTCAGGACTGGGTATGTTGCGGATATTTCGCCGGAAAACGCGCAGAAAAAGAGAAGGCAGACATTGGGATTCTAGAAATGAGGGATGAAAGAAGGCAGATATTTGTTGTCATGGAGGGAGAGAGAAGGGGCTCCCTGATGGAGAGGCAGTCGAGGTTATCTGGCTCATTCGAGTTGGTGTCGAGACCTTCCTTTTTCGACAGCGCTAGAACCTAGAATGGGGTGGGGGTGTGGGGGTGACGTGGAGGGGCCAGTGTGAGCTGCCCATTTCTGGGCTGCCAGCACACCTTGCAGACCTCCCAAGCCCTCCGTCAGTGGGTTATCATTATAAGATGCTGCACTTGCTTCTCGTCGAGACCCAAACAGGAAGATCTCCTTCCTCCTTCCTTCTCCCAGTTTCATCCTCCCTCCCTCGGCATTTGCCAGGATTCATGTTTGGGTTGCAGCAAGGAGGGGCCAGGAAGCGGCTGATTCAAAGCTTTTTTAAAAGCAGTTGAATTGGGGGTGGGTCTCCATCTTCTCTCCGCCCCTTTCCCGTCCTTAGTTTCCCTTCCTACCCCACTCCTCCTTTCCCCCCCACCCCTCCCCCAACCCTGCGCTCCTCCCTTCTCTCTTCTGGGGGGAGGGATCGGCTGTGCTCCCAGATGGATGCGGGCTGCAGCCCTGGCTGGCGAGGCGTGCCCACGGAGTGCTCCCGGGGGAAGACCAGGCTGCTGGAGCCCCCAGAGCCTAGGGAGCGTGCCCCGAGTGGGGAGCCCAGGCTCCCGCGCTGTTCTTGAACCCTGGGGACTGGCTGGTTGGCGGCGCCGCCAGATGCTCCCACCCGGCTCCAAGCGCCACCCTCTCCCCTAATCCGGCGCTTGGCCCCAGTCGGGGGGATCTTCGGGCTGCATAGCCCGAGACTGGCAGCACAGGCCCCTGCAGCCTGGCTCTGGGGCTTTCCTCCGCCTTCCTGCCTGCCCCCCCCCCCCCCCCCCCCGGCCCCGGATGCCCTTCTTCTCCTTGCGCCCCCTTCCTTCCTATTGTCTCAGCTCCCTGATGCTCCCTCCTTGCTCTAGGGTCCTGACTTCCTTCTAGGTCGCCATTCCTTGCCCCTCCCATGTCTCCCTTCCTTGCTCCAAGTTCTTTAATCCGGGCTCCTCCCCATTCCCTCCTTTCTCCTCTCGGTTCCCCGTGGCTCCCTGGGCCATCCTTCCAGCTTCTGGTCCCCACAGTTCCGTTTCCTGTTCCACACTGGCCGCTTCTCTGCTCTGCAACACTGGTACTGCCAAACAAAACCTGAGCGGGCCAGACCAAATGCTAATCTGGCCTGGAGGAAGGATAGATTGTTTTTGCTTGGAATATTCAGGGAAGGCTTCCTGGCAGAGGGGGCATTTAAACTGGGAGATGATGTTTCCATTTCAACAAAGCAGAGTTAAAGCCTGTAGTTATTTAATTAGTCAGTCTGCAAATGTATATTGAACATGTACCATGTGACAGTGAGAAGCACAGCTGAGCTTGAAACCAAGGTCTCACTGCAGATCCAGCCCTGGTTTCACTGTACCACGTGACCTCTCCTCATCCCATCATCCCATCCTCCCAGCTTTCTATTAACTAAGCCTCTCAGAGGTACATATGTACGCAAGTATTATATACATACATATAATCAAATGAGATAACATTGTGCTGCACAAAGCGCCATAGAGATGGTGACTATTATTTGCATGTCTTTCGCATATTATGCCACGACCCGTAGAATATAAGCATTTCAAGACAGGAACTGCCCCATTGTTGTGATATCTCCAGCATCTAGCCTAGCACGGTGCAAGAAGCATTTTATGAATGTTTATAGCTTTTGTGCAGCATGGATTTCCCATCCTATAAAACACCTTACTACGAGTTTGCCCATTTTTCTGGTGTGTTCCAAGATGCTTCTCTTGTCATATGCGGAGATGCCAGTAACTCCCTCCATGCACTCCTCTCCCAATAACCTAGTCCCAAACCAACCCTGAACCCTTATGGAAAGGTCCAGAAATATGTTCAGGAGTCCCCATATCAGTCATATACATCTCTGCTCCTTGGAGCCCAGCTATCCCAAGATGGATGACTTAGATTTTTAGTACTCACAGCTACTAGACTCTTAAGTCATTCAGGTTGTCCAGATTTTTTGCAAACAAGACTTTGGCATTTTAGCATTTAATGTTGTAGCGAGAGGAAGCATGACTTTAGGATAAGACAGGAAGCCTGGGCTCAAGTCTTGCCTTTAATACAAACTAGCTGTGGACCTGTAAGCAACTCATTTCTCAATGATTGGGAAAGTCCCTAAGCTTCTGAATTATAGACAAGTTGGAGGAGACAGAGGTAGTTACCCTAGGATCGCTTTACACATTACAATAAAATCCAAAGTGCTCACCCTACTTCTTTCTTTCCCAAGCTTAAAGCTCTGAAGTAAGGTTCTCAACCCATGGACCTAACAAATATGAACATAGTCTGCAGTCACCATTTCTAAGATAACCTGTGACTTCTTATAAAAAGTGAAAAAAAATACAAGAAATGTTTAATGTGCAGTGCTAATGTAACTGTCTAGAGTAAGAAGTCTTGGGGTTAGCAAGCACCCAATCCAATTACTTACTCAGCATCACTGCTCACCCCATGTCTTTGTACCTGCCCAACTTTACCCATCAAGACCATCCTTTACTCTCGTTGGGCAGGAAACCAACATTATGTCCCTTTAAGACAAGACTCCCTTTTAATGGAGGATAACAGATCCACCAACTCCACCTTGATTGGGAAGGGAGTTAATTTCCTTTATTATTTTTTTCATTCATTTCCTAGAGTCAGGGAGAAGCAACATAGCCTGGTAGATGAAAACAGGATGACATGGGTTCTGTAACTGGGGATAGACAAAAGGGAGTTCACTTTTAATAGCACTTTTCTATTTGATGCTCACCAATGTAAACTTCTACTTGGGTTCAAAAAGTCAACATAGCAAGTGGAAGACAGGAATGTGTGAGTAGACAGAGGCCTATTAGGAAAAAGATTGAGGGGTTTTAGGAAACAGCAAATTCAGTCAATGAAGAGAATGTAATTTTGAGCTGCATTAAGAGAACCAACTATAGCATTCAGGACTAGTGAGGGGGTAGTCCTACTGTAAACTGTCCTGGTCAGGGCAGTGAGATGGTGCGGTGGATTGAGTGACAGTCTGGGAGTCAGGAAGGACATAGAGAATACCCAGAGGAGGCAGGCAAAGTGCTGAAGGGCCAGATGAGGACCATCTGCAAGCATTTGGGATGGTTAGCCCAGAAAAGACTGGGGCAGAGTCTGGCACAAGATCACTAGGGCCAAATGTTGGAAGGGCTGGCGGATGGGAGATGGTTCACCTTGTTCTATTTGGCTCAGAAGGCAGAATGAGGAGTAAAAAGGTAGGAGCTGTAGGGATGTCTGACAAATTGATGTCAGGACAAATTTCATAACAAAACACTTGTGTGGGCCACCTTTCCCCCTTGGAAGGAATGGAAGACCATTTAAGGTCTTCTAACAGAGGCTGGAATAACCAATTACTGGATGTGTGTATTATAGAGGAGGTTTCTTCTTGACGCATAAATTAGACTAGATGACCCTTGAGGTCCCTTCCTGTTCTAGCATTTCTTGATTGTGTGACAATACTCTGGAGAGGAAGGTAATCCTGGTATTATCATCCCCATTTATCAGATGACAAGAACTGATTTGCCCAAGTTCACACAGCTAGGAAGTGGTGGAGTCTCACTAGAATCCATGATTTATGAGTCCAGATTTAGTTGTTGATTTATTTGGAGTATTAGGATAAAACCATCTCATTAAAAGGAAAATAAGAACCATGAAGAGAAGTCTTTTAATTTGCCAAGTCAAGCTTAGTGAGAGATGCCAGTGAGAGATACCAGTATAGATTTGTGATGGGCTAGATTTGGAAGTTTCTGTCGTAATCCCTTTTTACCTTGGGTTGATAGTGAAAAGGAAGGAAAGAAGGAAATGAACATTCATTAAACACTTACTATTTTCTAAGCATCGTGCTAACTGCTTCTGGGAGCACTTAAAGTGATCCTCATTTTACAGATGAGGAAACAAAGGTTAAGTTACTTATCCAGGGTCCCACAACCAATAAGTGTCTAAGACTAGATTTGAACTCAGGACTTCTTGATTCTAGACCCAGTGGTCTATCCACTGCAATACCTAGATGCTTTCAAGAACGCATTGGCTGAGTAATTAAATAAACTTTAAACTAACCCCCCACACACACATGCATTTTTGTTTTGAAAAGAGTTCATTTTCATTTTTTCTACTTCCCAGCATAGTGGTTGGAGTCAGGATGCCATGAGATCAAATCCTTGGACACATCCTGGTTGTGTGATGCTGGGCAAGTCAGTCTACCTCTCACAGTGTCTAAGGTGACTCTCTGAGATGCTATGCTAATTTGCGTTAATAGAAGGAGTTTCTTCACTTGAGAGTTCCTTACTAATGAAATCATAGGTCTGGACCATGATGGATCAAACTGTTTCCCAAAGGCCTTTGTGAGTTCTGGTGGGAGCAAGGACCCATCTGTGTAAGGTAGGCTGCTGGTGAGGTAAGGAACAATGGAAGATGGAGGAGAGGGGAAATGCTAACAGAGGCATGCTTGTGGTAGATGGAAGCACTGCTCTTTCTTGTTCAGTTTCCAGGGCATTTCCATTGGAAATTGAGTCAACAGTGTGATGTGGCAGTGAATAATCCTAATATGACCTTGGGCCACACTGAGTACCAGAGCACATAAGAAGAAAGAAGTGATGATTCTCCTATATTGCTTCTGGTCAGATCATATTGGGAGTATTGTGTTCACTCCTCGGTACCATATTTAGGAAGGATCTTGGGGTGGGGCAAAGAGGAAGAAACTACCTTGGACAGCTACCATATGAGGCTTAGAGGACTACTGGCAGATAGCAGTCTATGGCTCTAAACTCTCCATACAGCCAGGACAACTGGCGTTATCAAAGCTTTGTGAACCATTCCCCGAGACTGAAGAAGAGAAATATAGTAAATTTAAATAAATCATGAAGTAGACTGGGGAAGGATGGGGGACAGAATGCTGGGGCACTGGAATCACCATCATGGTTACATGAAGTTGTCGGCAAACACTTACTAAACACAAACAGTCATGTGTCTAATGGTTGGCAAATGTTGAATCATGATTTAATAAATTTCCTCCCTTTACGATGATGCCATTATGTGTGTGTGTGTGTGTGTGTGTGTGTGTGTGTGTGTGCTTCTCATTTTACAGAGAGATACAATCCTAAGAACATGGAGTGAGGCTCCTAAAATTCGACACTGCCCTGTATCATCTGATGGTTTGTCTCAAAATGCCTTCTGCACCAAAGCAAATATCAATGATACACGAAAAAATGAATAGTTGAACTACTTAAAAGCCAGAAATTGCCAAATAGGAAAGCCAACGGTGCCCTTTATTATGGTAGAGAGAGAAAAAAAGTAAATAGTGGAAGGAAATGCAGGAAGTTGAGTCAACATAGCTATTGCTGTTAGACATTAGAAGTTGAGGATTTATCCATTCTTTGAGAATAGGAGTCTTGGTAAACAGAGAACGTCTTTTTTTATTGCAACACATAGGAAGTGGGAACTTTCTGGAATGTTTAAGGTAAAAATCCCATTTCATAGAATCACAGCAGCCTAAAACTGGAAGGGACCTCAGTGATCACCTAGTCCCTCCCATTGCCCCCAAACAATCTTTTCTACAACAAATTCAATAAAGATCACATGACTTTGCTGGAAAACCTCCATTGAGGGAACCAAGTATCTCCCAAAGTAGCTTGTCCCAACTGATAACAGCTCTAATTCTTAGGAATTTTCTCCTGTTACTAAACATAAATTTATATCTTTATGATTTCCTATCCTCTACTCTCAGTGCTGGCCTCTGGGGCTAAGCAGGGGCTAAGGATTAGACCTGGGATTTCTTTGGTGGAGGGAGCTCCATCTACCAATGAAGGATACATTCTCTACAACTTGTGATGGCTGTCTAGAGTATTGAGAGGTTAGCAGACTTACCCAGGGTCACACAGTCTATTGAGCCAGAACTGGGACTTGAAAGACTTTCTGGATCCAAGACCAACTCTCTATCCACTAAGTCATACTGCCTCTCAAGGCAAAACAGAATAACTTCTAATCCTTTTTCCTTGGGATAGCCTTTCAGATACTTGGAGAAAACTCTCCTGCAGCCATTGAGAGCTTTTGCTTCTCTATGTTCTCTATGTTTAAACATCTCTAGTTCTTTCAAGGATTCCTCCTTTGGCACAAACACAAGAGCCTTCAGCATGCTGGGTAAATAAAGGTTTCATCTTAGTTATCCAGATATCTTGTCTAATGGTATTTCCAGATGCATCTGTGCCATGAATCTGA
Source organism: Notamacropus eugenii (assembly GCF_028372415.1). Taxonomy (NCBI): domain Eukaryota; kingdom Metazoa; phylum Chordata; class Mammalia; order Diprotodontia; family Macropodidae; genus Notamacropus; species Notamacropus eugenii. Next base: position 525,904,154 of record NC_092873.1, read on the forward strand.
TGGGGGAGGAAGAGAAGAAAAGCAGGGAGAGAAAAAAAACATGAAAAAGAGAATTCTTTTTCTATCTCCCCACTAAGAATTAAAAATCCTGAAACCTCAGTTTCAAGGAACAGAGATAATCTATTATAAATGTTAAGAAGAGATCTCTGGTCTTCCCTTGAGCATCTCCAGGGAAAGAGACTCCATGCCCTCCCATGGTGGCCCGTTCCATTTCTGACTTTTTATTGTTTAGGGTTCTTTTCCATTAAATGTCTTCATATATTTTTAGATCACATGAACTATATACCAAAAATTTTACAAACCATCCTTCCAGTTTCCCAGGTTTGCAACTTCAGTTGTCTACCACATTAGTCCTCTAGTTGACCATCAGCCTGGTTCTGGTTCATTGTTCACCTAGACTATTACAACATCTTCTAAGAAGCAATTCAATGGCACAGTCCTTGGTGAACTGGGCTTGGAGTCAGGAAAAGCTGAGTTTGAATCCTACCCCAGCAGCTTACTAGCTGGGTATATTGCTTACCTTCTCTCAGCTTCAACTTCCCCATCTGTAAAATGGTATCATAATAGCACCAGCTTACAGGGTTGCTATGAGAATTAGATAAGATCACATGTGCAAAGTTCTTTGCAAATCTTGAATCATCTTATAAATGTTAGCTATTCAGTGGTCTCCGTGGTTCCATTCTCTCCTGTCTTCCATATGTCTGCCAGAATGATGATCTTAAGGAACCAGTCTGACAATGTCATTTCCCAGTTCAAAAAAATCTCCACTGGTTTCCTATTCCTTCTAGGATAGAATATCAACTCCTCAGCCTCTGGCATTTAAGGTCTTTCACAGTCAAATCCCAATCTTTCTTTTTTCAAACATTTTATATCACTTGACTTTGTGCATTTTAAGGTTGACATCCAACTGGGTTACAATCTGTTTGTGGAATTCAATAGTTCACTTCCTCTGTCCATGACTATGGCACAGGCCATCCCCCACACTTGGACTGTACTTCCTCCTTACCTCTCAGAGTCCTTAGCTTCCTTCAAGGTTCAGTTTGGGTGCTATCTCTTACACAGTGAGTTTTTGATAACTTTTTAATTGAATTACATCTAATTAAAGTACTGTCTAGCTCTAACATTATTGGGTTTTTTGGAAATGACAGAAGGATCTTTTAGAACTGTGTGTATGTGGGGAGGCAGGGACGAGGATTGATGTAGACATTGCAAATGGAGAATAGACTAATCTCAGTGGAACCACTGCTTCACCAGTGGCCTCACTCTTCAGACTTCTCACTCTTCTCTGGCTCTGCCAGCTTTCACTGCCACGTGTGTCCGGATCTCTTCTATGTGTTGTCTTCCCCTATAAAAATGTAAGCTTCTTTATGGTTGGGACTATCTTACAATGTTTATTGTCTGGCACAAAGTAGGTGCTTTATAAATGGTTATTGACTTCTCCTTCTCTATTGGTACTATAAGAATTGCTTAATAAATTCTATCTGTCTCTCTGTCTAGATCGATCGATCGATCTATCTATCTATCTATCTATCTATCTATCTATCTATCTATCTATCTATCTATCTGTCTGTCTGCCTGTCTGTGTGTCTGTCTATCTGTCTATCTATCTGTCTCTCTGTCTCTCTCTCTTTCTCTTTCTATCTTTCTGTCTATCTTTCTATTTGTCTGTCTATCTCTCTCTCTATCTGTCTTTCTCTTTCTATCTGTCTGTCTATCTTTCTCTCTTTCTATCTGTCTCTTTCTCTCTCTTTTTCTTTCTATCTGTCTATCTACCTTTCTCTCTCCCTCTTTCTATCTACCTATCTATCTATCCTTCATCTAGTCATTTTACAAAGAAATGGAGGCCAAAACAGAGGTTTAAACTTTTTGTTAACAATACCTACCACACAGTAGGTGCTTGATAAATGTTTGTTGGTATTAAGAAAACCCACTGTACATAACCCATTGTTTTTGTTGCTAAGTGACTTTAGTGTTTTTCTCTTTTTAAAACAACAATGGTTAACCATTTTTGGATGTCCACTTGGTATGGTGCCCATATCTTAACATTTAAAAAACCTGCTTGGTTTCAAATTTTCTAAAAATTTTTCATTTTATTTTTTAGACTGAATTATTTGAACTGATAATTCAGATCTCTTTCCCACATATTTATAGACATAATTTTGGCAGAACCATGGATTTTTAAATCTGGAAAGACTCAGAAATTGTATGCCTTTTAAAAAATATGTCTATACTCAAGCCCAGTGTAGTTAATTAAAAACACGCAACTGCAGGTTTTCAGAATTGGAAGAAACTACAGTGGCTACTTAGCCCCACTATGTACCCTCTCATCCCTTCTATAACATGACAAATAATTAAATATGTATCCTTGACCCTAGTTTGTCTAATGATGTCCAATATATTGTAAGGCAGTCCATTTCACTCTTAGTTTTTGTTGCTAGCAAATTTTTCTGATTTCAAGTCTAAATCTGACTCTTTTCAAGACCTACCCAAATGTTCTGAGTTTTCCTCTTTGGGACCAAGTGGTTCACATCTCTCAAGTGAGAGAATTTCCAATGTCTAAAGCTAGTTAACATATTCAACACTTCTCCCATCCTTACTACCACCAGTTTTCTATAGGCTAAATACATCTAGTCCTTTTAATCAGTCATCTTAAAGCATGAACTCAAAATCTTGACCATCATGCTCATCCTAGTCTGGAAGATCTCCAGTTTATCAATGTCTTTTCTTAAACGTGGTATCCCAAACTGAGAAAAGTACTATTCACCATGTGACCTGAACAAGGCAGAGTACAGTGGAACTACCATTTCCATCTTTCTGGAAGTGATTTCTCTTTTCATAGAGCCTAAGATGGTATAACTTTTCTTGGCTGCCATACTATACTATTGACTTACATTGAGATGGCAGTGCATTAAAACCCCAACATCTTTTTCATACAAACTGTTATCTAGTCCTTACTCCTTTGGCTTGTATGCAGGGAGGTAATTTGCCCAAGAAATGTCTCAGCAACATCACACAGGTGGTTGATGCATTAGTTTGGACTAAGGATGAACATCTCTAGAATCCTGGTTCAGTGTTGTTTTCACCATACCATAAGCATTGACTACAAATATGTGTCTGTTTCATGGGTAACTATGGCCCAAACATTCCCCAGTCACTGCTAAACCTGCTGGTGCTACTATACTCCCTAGCCACACTTAGCTAAGCTGAATGAATGAAAAAAAAAAAAAAAACCTTTACAGCATTAAGGAGGTCAAGTTCTGTGATAAGTATTGGGGAATACAACTAGGAAAACAAGACAGCCCTTACTCTGAAGAAGATCACCTTCTAATTAGAGCATATAATACAGAACGCTGAATTGATCTCCAGGGAGGGTGAAGAGACTTGGTGGCCTTCAGGTCTCAATGACAGGACAGATGGGAAAGCAGAGTGGTTCTCCATCTTACACACAATGATAGTTGGGGATTTCTTGTTCATCTAAGTGGTATCAGTGACACCATAGCCACCCTAGAGGGAATGGGTTGGAAGGGCTGGCCTACGTCTTTGGGAAATGGGAGAATGAAGAGGTCTCTGTTGATTCATGAGGATATAGAGATGGGGAATCAGTGCCCTGCTGTGACAAGAAAGGAAGCATCGACAGCAAGGTCTAGGGGGAAGAAGATATCAGGGGTGCAAATTAAGCATGGCTTAGAGGTAGCCTGGTTGGTAAGTCATGTAAGGGACCTTCCAGAAGTAGGGAGTGGGAGTTTCCACAGATGAAAGGGTTAAGTCCCCCAAGGCATGATCTCTGGCTAGAGGACTTAAATCAAAGCTCTTCCCTGTCATAGTACTTTGCATAAGATTTACAAAATACTTTTCTCGTATCAACTCTGTGAGATAAGTCATCCACAAACGCTAATTGTTCCTATCACTTTTTCAGGGTCAAATGTCTAGTAAGTGTCAGAACCTGACCCTAATGCTGCGATTATCAGAACTTACAATGTCACCTACATCAGCTATCAATTAAATCTAGGGGTTTTTTTCCTCCTTCCTATCCTGTTGTGCTGGCCCTGGAAGATGAGTAAGACACTTTTTATCTCACTTGAAGGCAAAACTGCCATTTTCATCGCTCTTTGAGTCAGTTGACCTGTGTGCTTAAAAAAGAGACTGTATGTCGTGCCCGTGAATTCTAACAGGCACAAAGCACAAGGTATGGTCGGCCCCCTTTCTGGTCCATTTTTAATCTTTATAGCTTTTAAAAATATAGAAGACTCTCCCCAGCTTGGAACAAATTTCTGATGTGAGCTCTTCATCTTTTCTCCTGAATTTTACCATGAGACCTGTTCTTGAGTGTGTTGGCTTTCTTCATATGGAAGCTGACTGGGACTTTTCTGGGGTCTTTGTGAGAGAAAATCATGGCAGTTACTACCTGCTTGTAGCCCCTACTGTGATTGAGCCTCTTGGGCGATGGATAATCTACCTGGGATTTGAAAAGAACAATACCTGGGAGTCCAACAAGCTACCTTTGAGGCTTGACTCTGCCCCATACTAGTCATGTGACTCTGAGCCTTGATTCCTTCATCATTTATAAAATAGGGATAATAATCACTTCCCTGCTGATCCTTACAGGGCTATTGAAAGGCTCAGATAAAAGAATATATATGAAAATATTTGGTTAATCGTGATGTGCTCTGCAAACTTAATGAGAATAAATGTGAAGTTCTACATGTGGTTTCAAAAGGTCAACATCACAGGAACAGCATAGGGACATGTGAGTAGACAATGGTTTCTGTGGGGAAAGATCTGAGCACTTGGGGGGAATTGGATGCTCAATATGCGTCCCTGGTATATGAATGCAGAAAGCAAGCTACTGTGGTTTTGAGCTAGGGAAGTGAGGCAATCATGGTGGCCACATCCAAGATGATGGCCATATCCCAGATGATGGCCACATCCAATATGGTAGCCACATCCAAGATGGTTCTCACCCTGCTGTTCTTTTCAAACCACAACAGCAAGATTCTATTCAGGTCTCAGTGTAATGCTTCAGGAAGGACAAAGACAACTCCTTTCCCACAGTTAGCATTTAATACATCTCTGCTGAACTGAATTTAATTGAATGGACAAACAAATAGGACCTCAGCATGAAGACCATGCCCCATAAGGATGGTTGAGGACACTGAAGGAGAACAAATTCCAGTGGATTTCCTCCATGGGCTCCAATCCTGTAGGTCAAAAGGGCTCTTCTGGTTACCCCCATTTTACTTTCTAGGTGATGGGAGCCATTGAATTATGTGGGGGAGTGACCTGATCTGCTGTGTCTCTGTGACTTTGTGGAATGTAGGATGGATGGGAGGGAGGACTAATTAGAGGCAATGAGAACAATTAGGAAGTTTCTGAAATGGTTCAGATGACATGTAAAGAGGACCTGCAAGGTAGGTGGTGTTGTCATCCCCATTTTACTGTCAAGGAAACTGAGGAAAACAGATTAAATGACTTTTCCAGGGTCACATAATCAGTAACTGTCTGAGGCTGGATTCAAACTCAGATCTCCCTGACCCCAGGCCTACCTGAGTTCTATAATAAGCTTTTATTTAGTTTCTACTATATGTGCCAGGCATCATGCTAAAGGCTTGGGATACAAAGAAAGGTGAAGGACAATCCCTACCTTCAAGGAGCTCATAATCTAATGGTGGAGAGGAGATACAAAGAAGATAAATACAGGATGCTCCAGAAATGGTCCCTTTCTATGCTTTTGAAGGAAATTATAAATCAGTTTGTCAGCTGTCTGATGGGGAGTCGTGAGGTGGAAAGCCTCATTTCATTGATTCCTGTAGCTAGCAGCCCCCTAATGAGGAAAGCACCAGAATAATACACATGGGACAAAAAACCCTTACAAACCTCTCCAAGCTTTTTACAAGCCACATTGTGTAGTGCAGAGGAAGCATTTGAAGACTGTGTACCAGTGAAGAGAGAAGCAAAGAGGTTATAGTCTTGACTGATAAGCTGCAAGCCATCAGTAAAGATGGTATCTTAGAAACAGCTCCTACAGGAGAGTGAGTCTGGGCATGGGTGATGCCAGTCAGCCACACTGGGTCTGGAGCATTGCTGAATTAGTCTCTTTCCCAGAGAATTTAGGCATTTACACAGGGCCCTTTTGTCAGGACTATACTTAGAATCTCAGAGTGGTTTCCTATTGGCCATCCTCTGCTTGTTGTTCAAGTCCTAATATCAACTGACAGTGCCTTTCTTATTCAAACTTACTGCTAATGTCCACCAGCATGAACAAGGAGAGGGTGAGGATGAATGGATGGATGAAAAAAATACTTATCAAGTACTTACTGTGTACAAGTGCTGTAATCATCAATGGGGATAGAAATGGACAAGTAGGACAAGGAGCTCCCACTCTAATAGGGAGGGACACCCTTTTCAGCTACAAGTCCAATGCAAAGTCTCTTTGGCCTCCAAGTGATAACAAAGCAGATGATAAAGGACTTGGAGACCATGTCAAAGGAAAACTGGTTGAAGAAATTGAAAATATTTTGCCTAGAGGACAGAGGGCACAGGGATGGGGTAGAACAGACCATGGATATGGCTGTGTGAAGTATTTGAACAGCTGTCACATCTCAGAGGAAGTTGGTGTTCTCCTTGCCTCAGAGGATCGAAGCAGGAGTGATGGAGGGGAGTTGCAAAGATGTAAATTTCAGGCTTGATGTCAAAAAATTTCCTAAGGAGTAGAGCCATCCAAAGAAGAATAGATTGCCTGTGTGGTTGCCTGTCATTGGAAGTGTGCACGCAGAGGTTGGATGGCCACTTGTAAGTATGTTGTCAGGTGCTGATGAGACTAGCTGGCCACTGAGTAGGCCAACAGTAAGATATGATTCCAATCTCACTTTAGGCACTTGCTGAGTGACCCTGGGCAAGTCACATAATGTTTCTGGACCTACTTTCCTTCTTTGTAGAATGAAGAAGTTGGACGTGACCAAGTCAAGTCAACAAGAATCCATTTAGCGCCACCTTGCTCACCTCCTTTGTACTCATGTTTTAGAGACGAGCAAGTTGGAGCTCTGAGATTTTAAATGCCATGCCCCAGGTCACACTGCCAGCCTTTGAGCCCCAGTCCTGGGCTCTTTCCACTGCATGGCCTAGTTGGTGCCCATACTAGACTATTTCACAATTGACTCTTGTCTCTTTTCATTTCACACTTGACTGTAGTCTCTTCCCTTGCTGCCTGTTGTATGGGAGCATGTTCAGTCTCCTCAGTTATCCTACAAGCTCCAAACAGAAAGGGGCCATGTCTTACATTCTTTTGAAAATCCCATACTTTCCACTTATTCAACTAATTGATCTTTGGATAGTCAAGATCCCAAAATTACCTCTCTGGGCTTCTGTTCTCTTATCTATAAAATGAGGAGGAAGGTTGGTAAAGAATTTCATAATCGGACAAACATTTATTAAGCTGATATCATTAGAACCTAATGGGTATGTTAGAAAGAATACTAGATTTGAAGTGGGCTTTCTCTTCAGCTATCTACAAGTTCTCTGTGGGCCTCAGTTTTCTCATCTGTAAGATGAGGGTGTCTGACTAGATAAGGTCCAAGGTCCTGTCAGTCACCAAATCCTATGATAATACTGCTGTTACATGTTAGATTAGAGACTCATAGATTTAAAGCTGACAGGATCTTCAGAAGGTACCTTGTCCATCTCACTCATTTTACAAATGAGAAAAGTGAGGTGTGGGGACAGGGAGGGACTTAGGGAGTAAAATGGCGGAACTGGGATTTGAACTCAAGACTTGGGACTCCAAATCCAGGACTTTTTCCTTGCACTAGATTGAAGCTTAATGAATTAAGGATTCACAAAGCAAAGGGCCCTAAGAGGGCTGCAAGGGAAGGTAACAGTCACTGGGGATCAGACTGACATGGTGTGGCCATTACATTGGGCTTTAAAGTGTGAGCAGGAATTCATTTGATGAAAAGAGGGAGGCAAGAATTCCAGGTGGAGGGAAAAGACTGAATAATGCACAGTTGAGCACAGTGCTAGGCACATAGTAGGCTTTTAGTAATTGCTTACTGTCTAACTTTCAAAGGACAGTGTGAATTCAGGAGAGGTCATTATCCAGTTTGACTGAAACAAAAGGTATGCCCATCAGTCAGTCAGTAAGCAGGAGTCACAGCTGAGAAGGGAGAGAATTCCAGACATGAGGGGAAGCCAGGGAAAAGACCTGGAGTTAAGAGGTGGAGCATTACAGACAAAGTACAAGAAAGGCTTTGTCCGGAGGGTGTGTGGAGGGTAGGAAGGAGCCAGCTTAGAAAGGACTGGATTTATTTATTTTAGCATTTGTATAGTGCATTAATGTGTTCCAAAGGCTTTTCCAAATATCATTCCATCTGATTCATAAAACAGTCCTGAGATCTAGGTTCTTTTATTGTCCTTTAAATGGAGGCACACAGAAGTTAGGTGATTTACCCAACTTCACACAGCTAGTAAGTATCTGAGCAGGATTTGAACTGGCCTCAGTTGTGAGTCCACTTTCCTAGAGACCAAGGTGTTAGGCAACAGCATTCTCTCCCTCTTCAGAGTTTTGTTGGGAAATGCTTGTACTTTTGTGCTCACTGTACCTTTGAAGCAAACATTCCATTGCAAAAGCTTATTGACCTTAAGTGCATAAATGTAATTGGGGAGCTAGGTGCTGACCTCTAACGACGGAAGCCAAAGAGCTCATAGGGGTTCAGCTTGATGTTGGTAGAGAAGAGAGTCCCGCCCTAAACCTACAAGGCACCTAGAACGCTTAAGGGAGATGGAGCAATCTAGCTCTGGAGGAAGCAGAGGATAGAAAAGGACTTTAAATGCCAAGCAGTAGAGTTAAAAAAATGATCCTGACGGTAATAATGAGCTACTGAAGTTTATTGGGCGGGGCGGAGGGGGGGTTGTGACATAATCAGACATGCACTTTAGGAAAATCATTTCAGCAGCTGAGTGGAGGACGGACTAAAATGCGGAAAGACTTGAGGCTGGGATACCAATCAGAAGGATATTTAGTCCAGGAGGAGACAGCCTGCTCTATGGCGTAGTGGTGTGAGTGTGAAGAAGGGGGTTGATAGAACAGAGACAACTGACTAGGTGTGCTAAGAACATCACCTTGGTTGCAAGCCTGGCTGCCTGGGGGAACAGGGGTGTCCTCCATAGTTCTAGGAAAGTTGGAAAAGGGGGACAGATTGAGGGAAATGTGGAGATGATCCTTGTTGACCCCTTCAGCTCTAAAATTCTCTGGGTCTCTCTGATTCAAGGAACAGTACCAACAAAGCAAACTGATTCCTCTCCCACCCCATCTCCCTCTGCCCAAGGAATCTCCAATGCCTTTGGCCTGTGGGAAACTGCAGACTCAGAGGCTCAGCTGGTGGCAGTGTGGAGTGAGGGATGCTGCCATGATCTATTGGCCTGCAGAGATCAGCTGCCTGAGTACAGGAACATTCCAAGAACAGACTTTAGTTTGACAACCACCATCTCTGGAAGTTCTAAGAGGGACTTCTGCATAACCTTTAAATTCAGCTGGGCTTAGGGGCAGAACCAGGCAGAGATGAATGCCACCCTGCATTCAGCCTGATGTGGCAACAGCGACTTGTCCAGGTACTCCTAGTGCCATAGGGCTTATATAGTCTTAATATATGCTTGGATTAGTTGACTAAGCCCCCACCTACCTCCCATACAACTCTCCATAGTTCCCTAGAGTCTAGCCCAATTCCTGGCACATAGAAGATAATTAATCAATATTAATTGATTGATAGTAGGCATTTGATAAATGTCAGTTAGCCAACAAGCATTTATTAAATAGATAGCCTGTATGGTGTTAAATGCTGGAGATACAAAGATGAAAGTGAACATCTCTGCCCTCAGGGAGCATATGTTTCAATATGAGCACAGAATATACGCCAAATGAATACAAGGTGGCCATTGGAGGGCCATAGGCATCAGGAACTGACAAGGATCCACAAAGACGACATGTAGCAGGTAGTGTTTGAGCTGAGTCTGGAATGAAACCCAGGATGCCCAGAGGTAGTAAAGATGAAGAGGAAGCCGTTTCCTGGCATGGAGATTCGAAATGTGTATGTGAGTGTGTGTAGGTGTGTATATGAGTGTATGTGAGTATGAGAGTGTGTGTGTGTGTGTGTGTGTGTGTGTGTGTGTGTGTGTGTGTTTATGATGGCTGCCTGGATGGAAGAGTTGGATGGGGAGCCAAGGTTAGAAAGGCAGGAAGGGGCCAGGGTGTGAAGAGTTTTCCACTGCAGATTGAGGTGTTTGTATTTGATCCTGAAAGCCACATGAAGCCACTGGACTTTTGTGAGGGAGGGGCTTGTTTAACTTGTTTATAGTTTCTCTGTTTATTACATGGGTTCTCCCCCCGTTCCTATGACAATCATTACTATAACCACATACCCTTCTCCTTCCCTGCCCCTTTTCCTGAACCCCACCCCCACCCCATTCTATGATGTCTATGCCTGAAACTGCCAGATTAGAGTCATCCAGCTTGTCAGCTGCAGGTCCCCACCCCCATCCCATCCCTGTACCTTCAGAAGTGAGAAATCCATCTGACCTACTTAACAGATCCCACAGAATCCCAAGATCCCATGGGATATCAGACACCTGGCTCTCCTCAGCTTCTGGGAGCTGCTTCACTCGATGGAACAATGATGACTCAGACGAATGCCATCCATGGAACTCGGGCAAAGAGGCAAGAGATGGATGTTACAATGCTTACAATACAGTGGAATGCAGCATCTGCTACAGGAAGCCTTTACTAATCCTGCTTCCTAGCCCTGGGTGTCAGTTCCTTCCCTGCTAAAAAGTTACTTTGTATTTAATTTGTATATGCCTGGGTATAGATGTATTGTCTGGGTATGGATTGTATTGTTACGTCCTAAGCTCCTTGAGGTTGAGAATGTTTCATTTTACCTTTCTATCTTTGGACTCATCATAGTGCCTGGCACATAGCTGGTGCATAATAAATGCTTGTTGATTGACAGAGTGATTACCTTGTTGCCTAGCCTTCCCCTCCACCCTAAAGTCTCAAATTAAGTGCCTTCCTTTCTGTGGGGTGGACTGAAACGGCCTATTGCTTCCAGTGCAGATTGGCCCAACTAATTCTGCTAATAAGTTCCTTTACACGTAGCCATGGATCCCCATAACTATCCAGGGATCTTTGCTTGATTAACCGTTGTACGCTTTCAACTTAATATTTCACGAGCACCAATTCAAGTTGATGTCAGGCTTTGACTCCAAAACTTTTCAAACCCTAGACGCTCAGCTACTATAGGAAAATTCATCAGAGTAAATGGCAAGAAGGTGATCTTTTTGATGAGACTAGTGAGGTATTAAGTGATTTTAAAAAATTAAACATCCTAAGTAAATGATTAATCCCTGCTGGAAATAAAACTTCAGATACTTCAATAATGTGGACAATAATGTGGGCTGGTACTGACAAGTACCAGCATCAAGTGAAGGGCTTTGTTAGAGGATGATGGACAAAGAATGAGGCAAATGACTTAGAAAATTCAAATTGGGTATACCTCCAACCTAAGAGTATGGCTGAAACCATTGAATGGACCTAAATATTCATGAAAGTGCTTGGGAGGGGTGAGGTGGGAGTTGTAATTGGTTTTCTTGCATCCCATCTCTCCCTTCTCCAATCCATCTTTTGTACAGTTGATGAAGTGATGTGCCTGACACTCAGAGCTGGCTTTGTCAATTCATTGCTCCAGAACCTTCAAGGGCTCCCTGTCACCCTAGGATAATATAGAAATCCCTTTGCTTGGCATTTAAAGTCCTCAACAATCTGACTATACTAAGGATCTGTTGCCTGGGTGGCTAAGAATTTGAATTTTTTCATTCACATTGAGAACTGTATTTAATACAATTGAGCTCCTTTGCAATCCTCTGCATTTTATTGTATGAATTTAAAAGCGTTATTCTGAGAAAAGAGTCAGAGGCTTCACCAGCCTGCCTAAAGGAGTCCACATGCAAAGGTCAGAAGTCCTTGAACTCGGCAGCTTGGTTTCACATTATTTCCTTCTGCATACTTTATGGCTCCATCTGGACTGTCTTTCTTTGTTCCCACCTCCGTGCCTTTGGCCACTGTCTCCCTTGCCTGAGATGCTCTCCTTCCTACTTCTGCCCTTTAGAATTCCAAGCTCTTTTCAAGGCTTCAAGTACCTCGAGAACTCTTTGTGGACCCTGTCTCTCCCCATTGTTAGAGCCTGTCCCTCCAGATTACTTAGTATATATTTTATTTTTATTTATTTATCTGTGTACACACTACACCCACAGCAGGAAGTAGGCTCCTGGCAGGCAGGCCTTCTTTCCTTTGTTGTCTCTGTCTCTCTAGCACCTCACCTGGTGCTTGCACTACTGGTTCTGTTCCCATCTAGAACATGAGTTCCTGCTGAATAAATGCTTATTGACGGACTGCTTAATTGTTAAAATATGTAAAGTGCTTTGCGAGCCTTACTGCACATGTTGTTTCTGCTGAATTGACTTTTACTGAGCCTAAATGTTCTTCACCTTGGCCCTGGGATCGGGGCTGGGCACTGAGCCCTTAAATCATTTTTGTCACTCTCCCTTCCTCCTACATCCGTTCCTTCTGGCAAGCCCACGCAGGTTCATTATACCTTGATTCTGCTGCATTTTCTTTCATTCATTCTACCCTCCTGGTCTCTAGGTCACCTAAAGGGCATTTTCAGGAAAGCTTCCTGAATTGAAGAGCAAATTCTCATTCCCAGGCATGTCTTATGGTTTTCTTTTTTCTTTTAAAAGGGAATGCCAGCCCATCCCATCTGCATCCTCCTTAGACTGAGTAGGCATCATTGAACCGTGCCCACGCTTACTAATAAAATTCGTTGCTACCTTCACTTAAGAATGGAAGTACTTTGAAGAGCTCATTTCTGCCATGAAATAAATGGAGCCTCTGTACCCCAGAGCCTGAACAGAGAGACTTTTTGACTTTCTGTAGATGGAAGAAGGGACTTCTCAAAACCCAAGCTTATGGCTAAAGATGAGTCAAGAGGAAATTTGTTTTCTTTTGGATCCAAGTTTGGTACAGGAGAGAACTATTTATACAGTCAGGATGCTAGGCCAGGCCTTTTAACTCTAAGTCTGGAGTTCTTTCTATGACATTATATTGTCTCTTTTGCACATGAAGAAACTGAGGCTCAGAGAGGTTAGACAACTTGGCCAAGGTCATACATCTTGGGGAATCTAGACTTGAGCCTCAGTATCCCATTTCTGGAGTCTTTTCTTCTCTCTATGATGGAGTGTGGCTCTTTGGGGTAGAATAAGGTTTGAGAGTTATAGAGAAGAGACTCAGGGCTCATGAAGAGGCTGAAGGTCTCAACCATACAAGCTATCTGTAAGGTAAGGAGTTTCCCGTCATTTTAGGTATTTGGTCAGCAGGTAAACTGCTTGGGTCACTCCAGGAGGTGGTTCAGAGGGCATTCATAGTTCAGGGAATAGTTGGACTGGCTGACCTCTGAGGGCCCTTCCACCTTGGACCCTATGATTCTGTGAAATTATTTCATTCATCAATAAATGCATATTTGTAATGATTCGTATTCATGAATCAATTCACAAAAAGCCACAGGATGACAGGCTTAGGAACCAGATCTGGAGTTTGTTGTGAACCAATGGTAAGGTAACAACCTTCCCACCCACCCCCAGGTCCTGCTAGGGACGTCATAGGGACCTTTGTTTTCTGTGGCACAGTGCATGGAGTGATGAACTTGGAGTTGGGAAGACCTAAGTTTTGAATCCGGTCCCAGACACTTGTAGCCGAGGGATTCTAGGCAAGTCACTTACCCCCTTTCGGCCTCAGTTTCCTCAGCAGGAATCATAACAGACACTTCCAGGATTATTGTGAAGTTCAAATGAAATAATATTTGTGAAGTGCTTAGCCCAGTTCCTGGCACATGGTAGGGGCTTCACAAATGCTTGTTCCCTTCCTTGTAGTCAGTAAGCACATTGAATGCTTATTGAGCTGACTTGAGTGTTCTATCTGCAGTTGGCACCAACAGCCTCCTATCAGCTAGCTCCAAGATCCAAAATCTGGCAGAGGTTGATAACTGTTAGAAGAGGAATTTCTCTCTCGGTGCCCTCTCTTCTCCTCTTTTATCACCTCTGACCACAGTCTGTTTGCCAAAGTACACCATGAAGTGCAGATAATTTGACCTTTGGTATGGGCAGTCAAAAAAAGACTCCCTTCAAAGACTCCCAGGAAAATGCCTTCAGCAATGCCTTCCCCTCAAAATAATGTACAAAGGTCAGTCTGAAAGGAGAGGCTGCTTCTCCTTGATCTAGGCTATTGGATGGGGTCTTGTGACTTCTGTCTTCTTGACTTTAGAAAAAGGGCACCTTCAAGGATTCCCTGTTGGTAACATCTGGCAGCCTGGGAGGAGGGAAGATGACTTTCACTACTGGGAAAATTTGACTTATTCACTTGTGAGGTTTTTAATGGAAGAAATAGGCCTGGGAGTATCTTCCTACTTCCTTTTATTTACATAAGGACAATTCAATTCAACATGCATTTTGAAACTGTGTGACTGTAAGATATTGGGAATACAGAGGCAAACATTAAATAAAACCTGCCCTGAAGGAGCTTACATTCCACTGAGGGCAGTGACAGTGTTTACCTTTAGAAGCCTGGTTTGCAGATCAGGCTATCTGAATCATGGAAACCAAGCAGGGGTAGGCCTCGAGGAGTATTCTCAGGAATCTCAAGAAGAAAAGCTTCTCTGAGTCCGGCTGCAAGATCCCTTTCCCAGATACTGTGGCAGCAGCTACTGAGGAGTGTTTGTACACACTGGACACGCTGCTATCTATCACCCTTCTCTCTCTTTCCTGACAAACGGTCTCTCTGTGCGGTGGTAAGAATGGCATCATCTTTCTCATTTCATCTCCCCTGGCCTTTGGGAATGGCTTTGAATTCAGTGTAACTTGTTTGGGTCATGTTTCACCTTTCATGCTTTGAATGCCAATGATTCTGAAGGGACCTCTGAGCTGGAGGGGAAAATTGTGCCTGGGCTAGAAAGATATTACTTCTATTTTGGTACTTTGGAGGATGGAGACAGTGAGGAGATAAGAAAGGAGGGAAAGAGAAGGAAAGTCATGAGTACCACTTCAAAAACTCTTGAGCGCCAAAGTGAGAGATGTAAAAGTAAAGATGGCATCATAGAACCATAGATTAAAGACTGGAAGGAGCCTCAGAGGCTGTCTTAGACAGCCCATGAAGTAAGTGAGACCCAGGGATTTTATAGGATTTGCTTAAGGTTCCATAGGTAGTATCAAACATGGAATTTGAACACATGTCCTCTGACTTCAGAGATATGACTTTTTCTATTATACCACATGGAACCAAATCAAGTCAAAAAGCATTGATGAAGGACCTACTATGTGGCTGGCACTGTTGTAACCTATGAAGATACAAAGAATGTTTTTTTTTAAATTTCTGTGCTTTTTAAGGAACTCACCATCTAATGGTCTAAATGAAGAGCCCAACTGGTGTTGGATGGATAGAGGAGAAGCAAGAACATTTGTCAAACAATCACACGTTTACACAACAGACAAACACACACGTAGCTTGCTATGAATTGGTGACATAATTGAATCTAAGGATTGTCAGGGATCTTAGAGAGGCTGTGGATGACCAAGTTCTCCCTAGATATTTTAGCATGCATTCTTCCTTGGCTTTGTGTGTTGTTCCTGAGCTAAGAGTAAATTCTGCATGCGGAATTCCAGATGCATGCCAACCAGTGCTATGGAGAATTAACTTCATTTGGCCAAGTATA
Source organism: Notamacropus eugenii (assembly GCF_028372415.1). NCBI lineage: Eukaryota > Metazoa > Chordata > Mammalia > Diprotodontia > Macropodidae > Notamacropus > Notamacropus eugenii. The sequence goes on from NC_092873.1 coordinate 525,919,960, forward strand.
CTTGTTTCCATCACCCTGAGAGATCACTGGGTCAAGGAAGAGGAGGGTTTTACTAGCAGGATGGGAACTTTACAGAGGTCATGATTAGGTAAAGTTACAAATCTACATGCCCTTTGATAACAGATTTGAAGGTTAGATCACTGAATCTCCTGAAAATCATGGGAAACTTGGCACCTAGTATTTTGTCATCATAATTGCCATCTTAATCATCATTAGCTAGAATCTATATAATGCTTTAAGATTTGCAAAGCACTTTGCATATATGATCTCTCTTTATTTTCACCACAATTCTGGGAGGTAGGTGCTATTATTATCCCCATTTTACAGGTGGGGAAACTGAAGTTGGCAGAGGTTAAATGACATGCCCAGGGTGACAGAGATAATGTCTGAGGTAGAATTTGAATGCAGGTCTTCCTGATTCCAAGTCCAATCCTCTATCCACTCTGCCACACAGCTGTTTCTGTCCATCCATTAAAGAGGAGTATAAACCACAAGTGTGATCACAAAATTCCCCATGGCCAGAGTCTTTTCCTGAGCAGGATCAAGTGAATGCCTGTCAGTGCCCCAGTGGTTAAATATGGAGGTTTCATCTGAGCATAATGTTTTCAGTGGACTTTTTTTTGGTAATGGCTCACAGCTATCTGTAACTCTTCCTACAATTCTATGACTTTCCTAAAATTGTTATTTTTGTTCAATAGGGTTAGGAAATGGTTATCACTACAATGACCTGGTAGTTTGATGGACAAGGTGCTGTGCCAGGCTCTGGGGATACAAAGACAAGAGGAAACTCAGTCCTTGCCCCAAGGAACTTACATTTGAACTGATGTCCTTGCAATCTTTGCTAAAGCCACAGAACCTCAGAGTTGGGAGGAACTTGGAAACTATTTAGTCCAGTCCATGCCAGCAAAGGGGGCCTTTCTATAGGCCCCTGACAAGAGGCTGTTCAGGCTTACCCATACTAAGAGAATGCTCATCACTTCCTCTAGGAACAAATTCCCCTTTGGGACAGCTCTAATTAATTAGTAGGCGGTTTTTATTGACATCAAAACAAATTGGCCTCTTAGCAACTCTCAGACCTTCCTTCTAGTTCTGTCCTCTCTAGCCAAATGGAATATGTAAATCCCCCTTCCAGGGTTCAGCCCTTCCGAAACATGTCAACTTTGAGTAGTGATTTTGCTGGCCTAGGACAGTATTTGACCACAAAGTAAAAAAAGGTGGAGAAAGGTATAATGAAAGGAGATGGAGCTAATTGGCCCATTCAGTCCTCGAAAGCAGGAAAGTTCTTAATGCAGAAAAATGAAATGAATTTAGGAAGACAACACTAAGAACAGTAGTAAGACATACTTGAAAGGATGAGGCTGAGAAGGCTCCAGTGAAATATTCAGTTGTTGCTGGGAACCCAAGCAAGTTTCTTATTAAACTTGCAGAGTTGACATTCTGCCATCCCCTCAAATGAACATCTTCATTTACTGTGACATGGAAAAGAAAAGTGGTTCCTGCTGTATGAGGAGGTAGCCCGGGAATTCTAATTACAAAGATATATAAGTAACACTTGTTTCCCTCTTCCCAGCCTAACCAGTGAAGGGGAACTGTTCAGGAAAAAAGGCTGATTTAAATTCTAGCTCTCTCTTCCTCTGTACATGATGTGAGTGTCAGGAGAGGCAATTCCTTGAGCCTGAAGCTTTGAGAAGTTGTCCTGCTGGTTGGCAAAAGGCACATGCTGATGGCTTGCTCAGGGCCATGAGGCCCTTTTTGGGGGCTTGGCTGTTTTTCCTGAAGATGTACATCCTAATGATGTACTGTTTGGAAAGGGAACCATGGCCCTGTCAGTCTCTAGGAAGGTCAATAGGTATGTGGGGCAGGGAGAGATCAGAGGTGGAGGCTGGAAGACAGAACTTATGCCAGTGAACAATATGGAATTCAGGCCATTCAAGAATCTGGAAGGTTCCATTCCAGTGTGACAGCAGCTTGAGAAGGTTGGGGTACTAGTGGTGGTAGCAGAGAGATGGAGAAAGGAAGTACTTCAGTGATTGTCTCCAGCCAATGCTAACTAGGTGAAATTATGCAGGAAGTATGGTTGAAGCTAATACACATAAGGAAATGTTAGTAAATACATTCACTGTAGGATCTTGTGCCATGGTGAGATGGATTTGCAGCCAGGAGACCTGCATTTAAATCCTAGCTCTGTCATTTCCTACTTTGGACAAGGTGGCCAGCCTCTCTGTGCTTCAGTTTTTCTCAGTTGTAAAATGAGGAGGTCAGGCTAGGTTTACCCTTTAGGTCATTCATTCAACAAGCATTTATTCTGACTTCATACTAGGTATGGGGACACAGTCCGTCTTCAAACCCTTTACATTCTACAGGACCCCACCAATTCTAAATCTTTGTTAGAACCTGAGTTGAAATCCTTGCACTGCTCCTTAAGACATAGGTGACCTTGGGCAAGTTGCTTAGACTCCAGGCCTTAGTTTCTTCAACTGGAAAAATGAGGGACTTGGATTAGATTATTTTTAAGACTTCTCTCTAGTTCAAAAGTAAGTCCATAAGTCCATGAACATTTGAGACTCCTTAGGTCCCAGCTTCCTCTTCTGTAGAATAAGAGGGTGGGATGGACTGGACCCCTGAGTTTTCTTCTGCCTTGGAGATTGGTTCCAGTTGCTCCATCCTGTGAAGTACATTGAGTTTGTGAACCAGGGTCAGAATTTAGGCATTACTGGAGAAGTGAGATCAAGGCAGCACAATGCCATCAGACCCTGGACTTGGAATTGAAGGATGTGGTCATGGAAGTTGTCATTACTGACCATGTGAACTTGGGCAAGTCACCTACCTTCCCTGGGTGCCAACTTTCTCAACTCTAAATGGGGTGACCCAAATCAAAACTAAAATAAAATAAGACACATTTTTAAAAGGGAAAACAAAGCCCAAACTGGCCATAGCATGATGCATCAGTAAGAAGCAAATGGTTTCCATGATATATCGTCCACAAAACCAGTTGCATACTAGCCATTTGATATCCCTATCTGTAAAATGAGTAAGGGTAAGATTTTATATATATGTAAACATATACACACATATATACACATACACATATATGTATATACACACATACATGTGTGCATTGTGTATGCATGTGTGTGTGCACATGTGTGTATGTATTTATATCAGCTAGGTGTCACAGTGGATAGAGTGCCCAGCTGGAGTCAGATAGACACATCTTCCTGAGTTCAAATCAGGCATCAGACACGTACTAGCTGTGTGACCCTAAGCAAGTTACTTAGTCCTGTCTGCCTCAGTTTTCTTATCTGTAAAATTATCTGGAGACGGAAATAGCAAACCATTCTAGTATCTTTGCCAAGAAAACCTCAAACTCAGTCACTAAGAGCCAGCCACAACTGAAAACTTGCTGTGCAACACAGGTTTGTAAGGTTTATCAGGTACTTTTCCACACATAATTTCACTTGAGCCTCACAGGTGAAATTGTGAGGTCGTTCCTATAGGTATCAATAGTTCCACTTTATGGCTAATGAAGCTGAGGCTTAAAAAAAAGTTCATTGACTTGTCCAGGAAGACAGAGTATTTAAATGTCTGAAGTGGGATTTGAGCTTGCCCTGAGGTGGGCTGATTGGTGTGCCAGGGATTGGGCTCAGTTCTGGAGATACGAAAACAACAGTCTCTGCCCTCAAAGTGCTCACATCCCAATGAGAGAGGAGTGCTGGCCAGGGAAGGGAGATTGGATCTGGGGGATCACAGGCATGGATGGTCAGTACAGGCAGGGAAGGACGGATGCAACATGGAGCAAGGTCTTGGAGCAGTTGACTTAATGACTTCAGTGGATTTTCAGGAGAATGTGTGCTCTTTGAAGCCAGAGACTGTCTCCCTATTGTTTCTGTATCTCCAGAATTTAGCACAGTCCGTGGCACATTTGAGTAAATTCTTCATTTGTTCATTCATTCATTCATTCATTCATTCATTCATTCATTCATTCATTCATTCATTCATTCATCCCTGACTCCCATTTCAGGGCTTTCCCCACCATATCTCACTGCCTTGATTTATTTTCTGAGAAGTTCCCTCTCAGCCTGAGAAAGTCAATGACTCGAGCAGAAAACCTAGCTTTAGAGCTTGCTGTGTTCTTGTGTGTGTTTCAGAGCTATGTACTTAAAAATCAGGACTTCATCACAAACCTGCCTCTGCTGAGACAGCAAGGAGGAAGGCTATATGACTTCTATTCCCCAGGAGAAATAAATAAAAAGTGCAAAGCCTGAGAACCTGCTCTTTTTATCAAGTTTCAGAACACGTGACTATGTCTGAAACCAAGAGGGATGGCCCCTTTGTCAGCCACCGATCTAATCTCTGGTTGAAGAGCAAAAGGTTGGCCCACAGGGGTCATCAGTCTTTTTCTGCTTCCCCTACAGCCTTATTGGAACGAGTCACAGACCCAGATGTTTCCTGTTGAATCAGTCTGGTTTAGAAGTTGATTCTCTCTCTCTGTCCTCTCCTTCTCTCTCTCTCTCTCTCTCTCTCTCTCTCTCTCTGTCTCTCTCTCTCTCTCTCTGTCTCTCTCTCTCTCTCTCTCTCTCTCTCTCTCTCTCTCTCTCTCTCTCTCTCTCTCTCTCTCTATCTCTCTCTCTCCCTCCCTCCCTTTCTCTCTCTCTCTCTCTCTCTCTCTGTCCTTCTCTCTCATTCTATCTCATTCTTTCTTTCTCCCTCCTTTCCTTTCTCCTTCAAGAGTTCAGAACCAATTTTTATGACCAAAAAATGTTTCCTGGAACATACTTGCATATGTAGGCAAGTTGGTGGAATAAGTGAGTCTGAAGGAATGAGTGGGGGGGGGGGGGGGGAGTTCACTGACTGTGATAGCAGACCATCGAAGGGCAGAACTCTTTCCTGAGAGATTGTGATCTGATATTGACCCCTGACTAACTGCCTGTTACTCCCTTTATTGATGGGAGGAGCAGCAGTGGGAGGCAGCAGTGGGAAGGGTCCTGGTTTTGGAGTTGGGGGACCTGGGCTTGAATTATGATCAAAAGGAGGCAGTGGAGTCTAAGAGGCTGACTCTGCATTTCAAGGGCTTGGGTTGAAACCTTCTCATTGACACTCATTACTTGTGTGACCCAAGCATGTGCAGGTCAGGTTATCATGGCAGTAGGGCATCTGCTTGGGGAGGGACCAGGAAAGCACCCACGTAGCCCCATTCCTTTTGAAAACAAAACAATCAAAGCAAGAATCCCCACCCCCTGAAAGGTTCCTAGGTGCCCAGAGGTCAGATAGTTGCTAAGTAAATTACAATTCAGAAAGGATGTGGGTCCCAGATTTAGAGCAGGAAAGGCCCCTGGAAGACTTCAAGTTCAACTGGCCTCATTTCACAGATGAAGAAACTGAGGCACAGAGAAGAAAGTTCTTGCCTGAGATGACAGAGAGTAAATGTTTGAGGAGGGGATTTGAACTCAATCTTCCTGACTCTGAGTCCAATGTCCAGCCTAAATCTGGAAAGACCCTTATGACAAAATATAAATTTTTAAAAAGGGAATCAGAAGAGAACACACATAAATAATGACTGAAACAAGAGGAAAAGAGAATGGGAATGAACAAAGAATTCTGAGGGTGGCTTGGAGGGAAGGCCTGAAAAGGCAGAACGATTTACGCATTAAAATTTACGTATTCACATATAAACAATTATAAATCAAGTTTAACTGGTTGTTTGGCCATTTCATATTGTTTATAATAAATCACTTTTTATGGTTCAGGAAACTTTAGTGCAGTCCATAAAGGGTAGGACCAGGGAGGGCACAGAGTCCTGGGAAATTAGTGTGAGACAGTAGTAAGAGTGCTGGCTTAGGAGTCAGGGGACCTGCTGAGGATTTCTGTCTTAGAGATGCCTAACTTCTGTTACCTTGGGCAATTCCCCTAGCTTCATGGGCTTCAGCTTTCTCTGTAAAATGAGGCTGTTGCTATGGGTGGCCCCTGAGGACCTTTTCAGTTCCATGTGGCCCTATGAGGTCTGGCAGGGGAGAATCTGCCCAGTTTGTTAGTATGGAGGTCATCAAGGAAAACTTCCATTTAGGGAGCATTATGTAATCTTTCCAAAATGCTTTTTTTCTCTACCCACCCCCCTGAAAAGTTCAAGCATTTTAGGAACGGGCTGTATCATTCTTAAAGCCAGGCAAAGACATAGGATGTGTTAGTATTCATTCCCATTTTACAGATTAGGAAACTGAGGTTTGGAAAGGTTAAACAATTTCCTCTGACTCATGTAGTTGGGAATTGCAGAAGCTGGAACAGGAACCCAGATCTCCTGCCTTCCAGCCCCATGTACCACAGTTGCCTCTCCCATCCAGTGCAATGTCATCAATAGCCAGGCAGAACCACCTTACACCAATCAGAGTGGCTAATATGACAAAAAAAGGAAAATGTTGGCTGTTGGAGGAGACGTTAGAAAACTGGGACATTAATGCACACCATTGATAGAGTTGTGAACTGATCCAGCCATTCTGGAGAACAATTGGGAGCTGTATCCAAAGAGCTATAAAACTGTGCATACCCTTTGATCTAACAAAACCACCTCTAGGTCTGTATCTCAAAGACAACCAAAAAAAAGGGAAGAGGACCTATTAGCATAAAAATATTTATAGCAGCTCTATATGTGATGCTAAGACTTGGAAATTAAAGAGATGTCCATCAATTTGGGGAATGACTAAACAAACTGTGGAATATAATTGTAATGGAATATTATTGTGCTACAAGAAATAACAAGCAGGATGATTTCAGAAAAACCTGGAAAGATCTACATGAACTGATGCAAAGTGAAGTGAACAGAGTCGGGACAACACTGTGCACACTAACAATGACACTGTTTGATGAAGAACTGAGAATGGCTTCATTGTTTTCAGCAATATAATGATGCAAGACAATCCCAAAGTTCTAATGATGAAGCATGCTATTTGCCTCCAGAGAAAGAAAAGACATTGATTGAGTACAGACTGAAGTATGATATTTTTCACTTTTTCCTTCATTTTTTCTTTTGAATCTTCTTGTACAAAATGACTAATATCGAAATATTTTGCATGAATGCAAAAAAAAACCCAAAAAGAATTCAGGCAGAGGTCGGGGAGGGGAAAGAACTTTGAACTTCATGACAGAAGAACAAACATAGGACTCCTGACTTGGGATGAGTAAGATACGGGTTCAAATTCCACCGCAGACATCTACTCGATGCTAGGTATCTTTGGGTAACTCTCTGTGCTCAATTTTCTTATCTATAAAATGAAAGTTTGTAAATTTTGAACTGGAAGAGACTTTAGGGATCATCAAGTCCAAGTCTTTTTACAATGTGTTTTGTAAATGTACGCTGTTGGGATGACATGGGGAATCAGAGACCAGAGGGTATGGAGGGCAGATAGCCATGACGAGTGAAGTACAAAGAATGTCAATCATGGGGCATAAAGTGGAGTAGGGTCAATGGAAAGACCCAGAGATACTGGCTTTTATAGTGTGCAATGTGGAAACGACAGTGAAGGTGATAGAATTTTGTTAATGCGATGCTGATTTCAGTTACTGGAGCCCTACTAACCTAGGAAGAAGAGAAATTTTAAAAAAAGATTTTGGCCATATTGTGTGATGATAAATATGAATGAATGTCATTCAATGTCTGTCAGGTAACTGTTGTTTCATTTTATTAGTAAAGTTTAAATGTGTTTGCCTTGTCTTTGCGATTCCTGGTTCATGCAGCATGACTTTGTTCATAAATAAGATCTTGATTTCAGACCCCAGTTGTTAGTACTCCCTTTCCCTCAAAATTACTTTGTATTTATTTTCTTTGAATTTTGCATTTGCTTATCTAGGCTCATGATCATTTTCTTTGTATGACTACCTCATAGCAAGTGGTTAATAATGTTCGTTGAGTTGAAAAGGTTAGAAAGGTCATCGTTCATTCCTCCATCTGTAGGCTGCCATATTTGTGCCATTAACTTACCTGGAAACATGTAGAGTTCTTGGTTGGAGCAATAAATATTAGAAATAGCCCTTGAAGGTTAGCCTAGGGCTTCACTTTCATTGGGCGAGTATGCCAGTTGTTTATTATTCTTTTTATCTGTTCCCTCTTTTGGTTTGCCCTTCTTCTCAAATACCTGCTTCCTTCTTAGCTGACCTTTGGCTGGCTTCCCTTCCTTTGCCTCCTGGTCTTTTTCGTTCACCCAGTTTTTGTTTCTCATCTCCTTGTCCTGGCCCTGTTCTTCGTGTATTCTCTGTCTCTGGCTGGCCTAGCTGGTTTTGACTCCTTACTTTGCTCCGATCACTAACACTTGCCTGATTCCTTGAGATTAACTTATCTTCAGAATACATGCTTGGCAGCCAGCAGCACCCACTGCCTCTGCATGCCCTATCTTGCTCTATTTGAAGTCAAAAGAATAAGAAAAGTCTATGTGGCTTGAACATTGTCTCTTCTATGTCATTGTGAGTAACTCTTAGCAGTTTCTTCTGTCAATAATAACAAAAATGAAAAACATGAAACAATAATAGTAATGATTACTATTGATGTTATCATGAAAAATTGTTCTCTAATAAAATATGTAGCATTTACAATAGGACTTTCAGGGCTGCTAAGGATTTTACAATTTTGTTTGAGCTTCACAACAATCCTATGAGGTAGGTGCTATTAATATCCCCATTTTGCAGATGAGGAAATGGAGGCAGAGGTGAAATGATTTGCCCAGAGTCACACAGCTAACAAATGTCTATCTCTTCGGTCTTCCTGACTCCAGGTCCCACACTCTATCTACTGTGTCACTAAGCTTCCTTAAATGGACCAGGGAAGCAACAGTATAAAACAAAACAACAAAAAGAAAACCTGACATAAAATGTGGCATCTTCCACAGAAGCAGTTTGAATGAGTCTGCTTTGGTTCTTTCTTTGATTACAAACATTCTAGTTACTTCGGAATCCAACGGAGTATGACTTTTAAGTCAAAGAAGGTGTTGTGCCAAAACGATGCATTAATCCTTTGATGTGTATGGATGACATCAAATTTTAGGCTTCTCCTGAAAAGCCCATTAAACAACTACTTCATCTCAAGGACATTTTCCCCAATGATATCAAAATGTCATTTGGACACAGTGAAATTCTTAAGGAAGAAGAGAGATTGTAGGCTTTGAGCTTGAATCATGCAGTCAGTTTGACCAACAGATGAATACCAAGATGAATAGCTTGGTGGTTTCCATCAAACACAAGGCTAGGAGACAGCTGAGGCTGTGTATGTTAAGTGCTTGATGGGGCCTCCTGACTTTTTGACTGGGCAAGAATAAATATATTTAGAGCAATAAATGCTAACATAATGCTGATCTTAATATCGATTTTCCACATGCTAAAAAAGATGGCCATCATTCACAGGGGTTCTTAACTTGAAAAAATGATAACTGTCTCAATGAAGTTGTTTCCTTTGTAATCTTAAATATTTTATTTTATGTATTTAAGATCATTATTCTGAGAGGGGTCCAGTGCCATCACTAGACTTCCAAAAGATCTCCATGACACAAAAATGGTTAAGAACACCTGTCCTAGACAGTATCCAATCAAAACCCTGTACAATATTAATGGAAGTCAGGGGCTCATTGCCCCAAAGTAGCTAGAGAAAGATGAACAAACACATCCTTGTTAAAAAACAGTGGATTGATAGATGTTCTTAGAACACATGCCACATAGTTTGGAAAATTTACAGAAATCCTTTTGGAGCAGAGTCCTCATTTCACAAGTAAATGCAGAGTAAAAACCATCAATAGGTTGACACCTGTGGATTTGATGAAGATCACCAAAAGAGGATTATCTTGGTATCAAACCTATAAAATGACTGAAACCCAAGAAAGATATGAAAAGGTGTACCATGGGCTACATCGACATGAACTCAGCCAACAGTACACTGTATCAACAAGAGAGTGTCAAAAAGTGGCTGAGACAAATAGGTGTACTTAAATAAATGGAAGGGTTTATGATAGTAATCTCAGATCAGGTCATGGACTCTAGAAATTGCAGGAAAATTATATTTAAGCAGTCTGGATTTATTGACTAAAGTTGATCATACAAAGAAATAGTAAAAACAGTACAACAAATTGTTGCAGTTGGAAAAATATATTATATAGTATATATACAATATACCTAGAAAGATATGATCAGAGACTTAGAATTACACATAAGGGACCTAGAGACAACACACTACTTTTCACAAATACAAACCCCCAAATATCCTAGAAAATCCAGTGAGTGAACTGTACTGGAAATGGGACATCATCATCTACAGAATGTCCTCCACAACTACCCCAACATGATATTGTTACATAACAATTTAAAAACATTCTTATTGAATATTCCTCATCTCCAAACTTCATGGAATGAAAAACTTTCCAAATGTAAAGATCCAGAAGAAGAAATTCAAACCTTTCAGGAACAGGAAAAGAAACGTCATCCCCATTACCTTGGCTACTACTGAAACTGTCCCAAATATGCTTTGGTGAGTCTGTAGAAGATGAGGTTATATCTCAATACATTTATTCAGTTACAAAAGCATTTATTTTATCTAGCCATGGAATAATCCATAGAATATGAAATATAAAAGAATAGTAGAAAACTGACTTATCCTTAGATTATTTCTAGCTGAAGCCCATCCAAAAAAATGAGGATGAGATAACACTGATAATAATAATCCTTATATTCATAGATGGTTTTATAGTCACAAAGTGCTTTCACATTTATTATCTCATTTGATCTTTATAACTTTGTCAAAGTTTATGTGGGGATTCTCTGAAGGGAAAATATGTGGTTCTGTGGAAAGAGCACTGGCCTTGGAGTTAGAGAACCTGGATCCAAATCCCTCCTCTGACACTTATTACCCGTGAGACCTTGAGGAAGTCATTTTAATTTCCCCTAACCTCAGTTTCCTCATGTGGAAAAAGAGGGAATTGCACTAGAAGTCCTTTCCCTCTAAGAAGTCCCTCTGAAGTCCCTTCCACCTAAGGATCTATTACCGTGTTACTAGCTTCATTTTACTGATGAGTCTAAAAGCTCAAGGTTTGGATTAGGAGATTGAGGGCATTTAGGGAATATAAAAGATGGTCAGGTTTTTCTGCTGTTTCCCCCACCATTTAGCAGAAAATGTTGTCTAAGAGGAAGATTTTGTACTAAATCAGCAGCCAAAGCAGATAGAAGACAGGTAATTTACAAAATATAACCTCTCTGAAGTCATGCATATTGGAATGGAATGTTGAGGGTGCATGCAGTCAGCTGACCTTGGATCTTTTGGAGCAGAGATGCAGAACCTTGTCCTTCTGGTTGGGGTTATACTCTGCCAGGTCATCAGGGTCTCTCCAACTGTTGCTGCCTATATGCCTACAGCTGGAAGGCAGGTTCAGGAGAAATGCAGAAAGCCAATGATGAAAACTCCAGGCATTCCCTTCTCCACTCAGCCGTCCCTATGGTCTTGACCTTCCTAACCATCCTTTGCCTGTCCCCCTCCTTCTTGATTTTGTTTTGGATTTCTTAGAATTTTAATCAATGTGGATACAGGGCACTTCTCTTGCTTTTATTCCCAAATCTATACTTTTGAATTTTTGAGCGGAGTACGTCAATTGGTTGAGAAGGCAAGGGAGAATTTTTATTTTTATTTTTTTAAGGATAGGTAAGTGAGTGGTGAGGCTTATTCAATGACTGATCCTGTAAGTTTGTCATACACTCCATAGAAATGAGGGCCTGCAGTTAAAGTCTGGGGCTGGAATCTGTGGAGGCTCATTTTTAAATTCCCAAAGCTAGACCATCCCTCTGTGTAGATGGCCTTTGTCGATGGGGGCTATAGCTTGAGGCAGTGTGTCCTAGAATGCAAGTATAGCAAATACCAGAACAAGTACTCACTCCAAACCAAGGGGGCATCAAGCCTGCTCAAGACTTAAGTGATTAATTTAACCCTTAACTTTCTGGAGACAGCCTCTAGTACTTGCCATGGACAGCAGAACCTCGCTTAATGAATTTAATTCGTCCCAAGATTCTGTTCTTCATGCGATTTGTTTGTATTGCAAAGTCAATCTTTCCATAGGAAATAATGTAAAGTCAGATTATCGGTACCACAGTCCCAAAAATATTGATATAAAAATAATTATTTATAATTTCAAGTAAGTTTTTTCCCTGATGCACCTGAAATAAAATAGCAATAATTAGTACATAATATAAACCGAAAATAAGATAAATTAACCTGTACTTTATCTTTGAGAAGAGTCATGGCTGGTGTGAGGGAGAGGAGGGGAGGAGGGGGGGAGGAGGAGGAGAAAGTGTTATTGTTTGGAAGGAGAATCTCCTATGATAACATCGGGGGGATTTCAGTATCGGGAGTGTTTTCTCTTATGCTCCTTTCATTAAAATTAAGACTAGCACTACTGCCTTCACTTATTTTTCCTTTCTTTAGAATCACTTTCATATTTTGACTCACTGATTTTTTTTCTTGATGTTCGCTTCCGACTAGGAATCTATCTGATGACACTTGTTTTTTATATTTTTTAAAAAATTATTGTGTTTTCAGTTTTTAACCATCATTTCCATAAGTTTTAAATTTTCTCCCCCTCCCTCCCATAGACAGCATGCAATCTTATATGGATTCAAAAGAAACCATTGCCCATAGTAAGGGTCATCCCTTTGGTAGCCATTCAAATTCAAACATGATGTTTGGACTGCGAATTTTTGTTCACCCCACAAAACAAATTTTGCAAAAAATTTTTCCTAGTTCAGCGAAGCATTTGTAAACCAAGATTCTACTGTAAGTAGAGAAACATGCTAAGTACTTCATATATTGAGGGTGTGTGTGTGTGTGTGTGTGTGTGTGTGTGTGTGTGTGTGTGTGTGTGTGTTTAAAAAATAGCTATCCCTGTGAGGACATACAACTTGTAAGCCAGGGTTTGAATCCATGCCTTCTGATTTCTTTGCTGTCTAAATAAATCATTATGTTCTTATTGATGTAGGAAAACTTTTACTAGGTGAATATCAACCAAATGCAACCCTCTGCTGACCAGAGTTTATTTTACATACTCATACAACATGTTGGAAGAAGGAGTCTAAGACATTTATTTAGCTAATCTTCTAAAATTTACTTTTTTACAGTCTTCAAAGGATCAGAGATTTAGGTCTAAAAGTTACCTTAGAAGTTCTATCTGGTCTAACCCCCTCATTTGGAAACTGAGATTTACAGGGTTAGGTGACTTGTCTAAGTGATCTCCTTGAGAATCAGGACTGGGTGGGTGTTGTTGTTGTGTGTGTGTCTGCTCACCCTTTCTTTGTATCCTCATCCCTTGTCACAGACTGAATCACATAGGGAGCAGGTGGCAGTGGCACCACCAGTGGCAGTACTCTTGGGGGCTGGGGACTCAAACAGAAAATTATCAAGAGAAAAGCAGGAACCCTGGCCTGAGCAACCATTAACTCCCACAGTCCTATGAGGGGAACAAGTCCCAAATTTTGAGGCTTCCTGGTGGAGGCCTTCCACAAGCCCATTCTTCCTCCACTGTTCTCTGCTGAGGACTCCCAAGGGTGTCTCTGCATTTCCCTGATGCTCCCAGAAGGTGGCTCTACAAGCTGCTTTTTCAGCTGTTTTCATCTAGCTACCTGCACCTGGCTCCCCAGAGTGGCTGACTTTGTGGTGCTTGCTGACATTTTCCTAGGTCAGCTTAGAAGGGATGAAAGGATCGTCTTAGCAGCAACTACCCTGACGATAAAAACGCACATAGAATCAGAGAACATTGGAGCTATAAAGACCCTAGAGCCATAGGAAAAAGGAAAAATGCTTGTAAATCTTGAGCTGGAAAGGATGTAAGGCCATATATTCTAATCTCATTTTACAGATGAAGAAAATTCTGCTGATGTAGGGAAAGAGACTTGCCCAAGGTCATCCAGTCCTTGAAGTCTGACTCTCTTCTACAGCATGGTGGATGAGGTCTTCTAGTCTTAGCTTGAACATCTTCAGGATCCCATAAGTATTTCAGACTCAATATGTCCAATGTCCAAAAGAGAACTGTTTCTTTCTAAATCTTCTCCTCTTCTAAAATTCCCTTTTGCTGTCAAGGGATTAATAAAGTCGTGTTTGTTGATTGATCACTTTTTTGCTATCTCTAATTGTTAAAGAGTTTTTCATGATATTGAATGGAATTCTGTTTCCCCATGACTTTTACTTATTTGTCTTGGTTCTTTCTTTTGGAGCCAAGCAGAGTAAGCTGAATCCTTCCATGTGATAACTGGAACCTTCTCTTCTATAGTACAAACATCCCAAGCTCTTTCAACCAAATCTTATGATGTAGTCTTAAGTTTTCTCACCATCCAGGGCTGCCTGCCCTCTCTTGGACATATCAGATCTTGTCAATGTCCCTTTTAAAATATGATTCTCCTAACTGAATCCCATTTTCCAGATGTAGCTGAACCAAGGCAGTGTACCAGTGTACTGTGACTAGTAATGTCTTGAGTGTCTCCCCACCTCTGAAAGCTTTCCAACCAGGCATACTGGGATACTCTGAGAGTTTTCTTTGTCCTGGGGGACAGGGGTGAGGTCCTGATCCTGATCTACATGTTTTTGCTTTTTGTGACTTTTGATGGTCTATGTTCTCACTTCCTCTGTTCAATTTTTAACCACAGGCAAACAGGGATTCAGGGAAATGAACTATGGATTTGGAGTTAGGGGATCTGACCTTGAGCAAGTAATTTCTTCTCTCTGGGCTTCAGTGTTCTCATTTGTAAAATGAGAGGGTTGTAATTAGATGACCTTTAAGGTCTCTGTCAGCCCCAAACCTATGATTCTTGCACTTGAACTTGCACTTGGGAGCCTAAGATGGGGCTATTAATGCCAAAAGTTTGTAGTAAGACTTAGATTGTGTTTTCTTTTCTATTGTCTTAAAAAAAGGTCCAGCTAATTTAAAATACAATACACAGTATATCGTGCTTATACACAGTCAAGACTTTTAAAGCAGAGTCTGGTTTTCCAAAAATGTGTCTGGAAAATGCACGTGCTTCTACATAGACCTTCATAGTTCCCAAGGTAACCTACCAGGCTGAGCTTTCAACATTCCACAAGTGAATCATTCAAGACATAAAATTGAAAATTTAATATAGCTAGGAAATACATTCCCTTTCAGTGAAAAATAAACTATTTTTCTTGTCCAAATTAAATAGTTTCAGAAGTTTCTTCTTAATATGATCTTCAGGGTAGAAATAATGATATCAGATTTGATATATTCAGACTAAAATTCCTTCCTTTAAAAACCTTTATGCAGGTGTAGCTATGTGTATTTCTTTTTTTTATAGTTTGTATTAAATATAATTTTTATTTTGGGGAATGTTGTTAAAAGTTTCACAAATTATTCTGACTGATTTTATATTAAATCACATTCAAAATGAAACCTATGATGGCTTGTACAATACATGTACTCCAGCTTTTATTCCAAAATTTGGGAGCTACAGAGCACACAGACATATATATTTTTTTCATCTGCAGGATTTCCATAGCAGTTTGTCTGCAGCTCAGCATCTTATCTGAAAACAACTTAATGGAAAGGTTTAGAATTGACATCTTTTTAGGAAAGGAATTTTATCTTTTTTGAGAAGTTCCTTTATCTCTAAGTTCCCCTAATCCAGCCACTTTATATGCAACAGAAAAGCCAGATGCTTTCTCAGTAGGTGAAGCATGAATGAAATGTTGAGAATAGAAGAAATTTTTTGCGCGTGTGTGCGTGTGTGTGCGTGCGTGCGTGCGTGTGCAGGCCATGATAAAGACTAGAGAGAATACTAACATTCAGTACCAACACGCTAATCTCTCATGTTGTACTTATCACCCATATGAAACTAGGCCTGTCACTTGATTTCTATACACCTTAGGCAACTCTTTTAATCTATATTGGCACATAAGATTTTTAACAATGAGAGTTCCCTACACCAATGAAACCCTAGATCCTTGGCACACTTACATGTGTGTCCATGTGGGTGTGTGCATATGAGCACATGTGAAAACATGGGTATATGTGCATGTGTGGTGTGTAGTGTATGTATACTTTCATCAGGGTGCTGTATAATTGGAAAAGGAGGTGGGTCAGTCATAGGGCCAGATTAAGGGATGTCCAAGGGACAGTCTATGTGCTTCTTGCTCGCCATCAAAATAACAAGACATTTGGAGGAAGTCCCCTAGGAGGATGGCCTTCCTGTTGATGACTTACAGGGGAACATAAATACGAACTACACAGATGGAACCCTGCCCTCTTCCTGACATTTGCTGAGCCTTATCAGAGATGAGAGTTAGCTCTGACCCTAGGAAGAGAGGGCTCAGCTAAAATGCTCTTGCCTCACTCATAGCTTCTTTCTCTGCTCCAACTGAATCGGCGTTCTAGTAGCTCTGAACACCATCCAGCTATAATTATCGTCCCTTTGGTACATTTGCCTCATAGAGCCAGCCAAACAAGCACGCAGCTGCTGAGGAGACCAATAAAAATCTGGACTGAGGATCAAAGTGGGCGAAATGAACCAGAGAATTTTCATTTGGCTGATGGAGATGCCCTGTCTGCATGAATATGCTGCTCTCCAATGGCAGGTGGCATCTTCTTATGGCAGCAGTCAGGGAAGATAGGAATCTGGGAAGAAGTCAATCCACGTATTTCATCCAAATGCCAGTTTGGTAGGGGCAGGGTCCTGAATAACTTCCCAGAATGTGTTGCAAGGCTTTTGTGCTCTATGCAAGAACTCTGAACTGCTGCTGACGGATCGGTAAACTGCATCTGTTTCTTCTAGGATGTCTAGAAGGGATTGGAGCAGTTTTCATTGTGGTGATTTTTGAATTGCTGAGTTGTAACAGTAGTACACAGTACTTTCTTTGGTGTGAATTTGGTATCACCAAGCTCATTAGATTCTCCTTTCTTTGATATGATGCCCTCTTCACACCTTACAGTCACTGTACATGCCAGCTATCAGAATAGTAATAGCAGCTAACATTTATGTGGTGCCTCTTATGTGCCAGGTGCTACTTGGCTTTACAAATTTCTTTACTAATATTATCTCATTTGATCCTCAAAACAACCCTGGGAAGTAGATGTTATTATTATCCCCATTTTACAGATGATGAAACTGAGGGAACTAGAGATTAAGTAACTTGCTTGGCCAGGATCATACAGCCATTCAGTGTCTGAGGCCGGAGATGTTTACTCATATCTTTCTCCCTCACACCCTGAATGCCTTCCGGTTCTTTGAGACCTGGATTTGGGTTTAGGAGATCGCCATTCAAATGCTGCTCTGACATTTTTCATCTATAAAATGGGGATATTAAAACTTGTCTTGAGGCTGTGTAGAGTTCAGGATAAAGCCTGTTGTAAATATTAGGGTGCTACTTAAATGTAAGTTCTTATTTGTCAGATCTGAAATCTCACATCTTTCTCCCTTTCTTTCTTTCCTTCTTTCTTTCTTTCTCTCTCTCTTTCATAATCCTGTACCTTAAAATGATTCATGGGCCAAAGCCAACAATTCTGGAGGTTGACTTTGAAATGACTCCTTTTAAAAACCTCTGACTCCAAGCAACTTTTATAGTCTTTTCCTAGGCCCTAGTTTTCCTCATCTGCATTCTACAATAACCTGGGAATAACGGAATCTCTGGTGCTATACTACCCAGGTCACAGTACAGGTCCAGCCTAGTGATAGCTCCTGCCTGCTTCCCAAACAGTCCTCAAAAGTTGCATGGAGTCCGATGAGAATAAACTCACTCTGTCTTCTTCATGTTTTCCATTTGCTTCTAATTAGAATCACATAATGTGAAAGCTAGAAGGGACTTAAGTTTGCTGGGTTGGGGATAGGGAGGAAAGGCACTCTTCTACCAGAAACTAAGCAATGGGAAAGGGAAGGGAAGGAAGGGATCCCTCAGCTACCCACCAATTGTGCCTCCATTTACTTTGCTGTCAAATTAATCTGATCATCAAGTAGCAAAGGCCTGTTGTTATGCCATGATATATCATTGGGACAGAAATCTCCTCGTGCTGTGATGGGGCACTCTGATGCTAAGGAGATGACAAATTCTCTCTGAAGTCAGAGGAACTGGGTTCAAATCCCACCTCTGTCTTAGTGCCTGTGTGACTGTGAGCAAGTCACAAGCTCCCCAGATCTCAGTTCCCTCATCTGCAAATTGGGGAGATTTCTCTAGGAGATTTCTCTCTTCTGAAGACCCTTCTAGATCTATGAACCTATGATTTTTTTAAGGATGTTTCTTCCAACGTATAAACAAGTCTATTATTTTCCAGAAAAAAACAGTGACCATAGTAGGGTCACCATCCAGCTTGATCTTCCCCTCTTGAAACACTACGCAATTGTAGGCAGAGTTACAGAAATTGGTAGTGTCCGGATTTGCTAATATCTGGGAGCCTCCACCCTCCAGTCTGTGAGAGTAAGGGAAAGAGCTAAATCCGAGGGAATACCGCACGTACCTGCTAATAGTACCCCACGCCCTTCTATTAATCCTTCCATTCCTCCCCCTTGGTCTTCCTCCTCTCCTCCCACTCACATCCCCCTCCCACCCAGAGCCGTCCTTCCCCGTAGCCCTCTTCGAGCCAGGTGCAGGCACTGCCTGAAGAAGCTGCAGAAGCCTAACCGCTGACACCTACGGGATTGCTTCCGGGCCCTCCGGAGCTGGGGGGCAGCCGGCCCAGGGCCAATAGCCTGGGAGGGCCGGGTAGCTCCACTCGAGCCTGGGCTCGGTAGGCGGGCGGTGGTTGTAGCAGCAGCAGCAGCGGTGGCGGCCACAGCAGCCAACACGAGCTCTCGCTCCCTCCCTTCTGTCCTCCCTCCCTCTCTCCCTGGCCCGCCCACCAGGCGTCCCGTGCGCTCCAGCTCAGGCTGTTCCATTGCCCGGGGATCCGCGCTCAGCCCAGGGCGGAGGCTTGGCGTAGCCCTAGAGCAAACGGTCTCCTTGGGCGTGGGGAGGAGCCGCACGTCCCTGCACGCGCCCTAGGGTGCTGCGGGCCCCTTCCTCCTCCTCTTCCTCCTTCTTTGCTCCCCAACCTCTTCCCCCTCCCCCAGGAAGGTCATGCACCTGTGATTTTCTTCTCCCCCTGAAATTTCCCCTCCTTCTTTCCCTTCATCCTCCCCCTGCCTCTCCTTTCTTCGTATAATTATTTATCTCCCCACTCTCCTTGCTCATGAGCCTTCTCGGGAGCTACCGGAAAAAGACCAACAATGATGGGTACGAATCTTTGCAGCTGGTGGACAGCAGCGGTGACTCGGGCGCTTGCAGCGGTGGGAGCAGCGGCGGCGGCAGTGGCGGCGGCGTCAGGCTTGGAGTGACCCCGGTAGCGGCAGCAGCAGCAGCAGCGGCAGCAGCTAAAAGTCCCGCGCGGCGCCCACCGACAGGCGTCAGCACCATGGACAGCTCAGGTGCTGGGCCCGCGGGGGAGTTGGGCGGGGAGGGGAGTTGAGTTGGGGGGAGGATGGAACGTGCGGCCCTGCGGCGCATCGCCTTACCGACCCACCTGGGAGGCCCAGCCCTGCTCTTGTCTCTGCCCCAGCTCTGGCCCGCTCAGCCATTCGAATGGGACCCGGGGAGATCTAATACCAGGTCACCCCCGTCTCCAATTTCCCCGGTTCAGGGAGCGAGGAAACGTTAGATGTGGCCAGGGGCCCTGCAGCCTGGAAATTGCGCCTCTTAATCTCGGGGCTGGTGAATACACCAGCTGGGAGGGGGAAGGGGAGGGCGGGCCGGCTGGGAGGGTGGCAGAAGGGCGGGGAGCAGCCGCTGCCTTAACTCTGTCTGGCCAGTAGATGAGAAGAGGGGAAAGCGTAAGTATCGTGCTTGTTTTTGTGGCCTTTCAGCTGTTATCAAAGCTAACGTTTTTCTTTGCAATCACGTAGAGTAATGTGCCATATTAACTCTCGTGCCCACTCTCTGTAATAACCTTTATTGAGCACCTCAGAGATGGATGCATCACTATAAAGAGCTTTTTAGTGTTTGTAAAACGACATTTACTTCGCCATTCTTGTGCTTGGCCTTTTTACGTTTGTATTCCTTTACCTTGCCTGCATATTTTTTAGACGTTTAATGAAGGCGAGATTGAAAGGCCTGGGGATTTTATATCTAGCTTTGCAATTAAGCATTTTGAAAAGCGTTGGTAGGAAGCTATATCTTTCTAGCTAAAGCTGGAAATTTTCCTTAGCTAAACGTAAGTTTAATCTACCCGTGATGAATGGTGAAGCTCTTTGGCTAGAGGATAGTTGTTTAACTTTGCAAGCCACAGAGGTTGGAAGTTTGTTTTTACAAAAGTGATTCATTTTAGGAGGCCTTAGAGATCATGTTAGTATTGGGAACTTTAATACAGGATGCTCGAGGAGTCCTTTGGGTAGATTATTACTTGGGTCGTTTTGAAGTAGAGCTGAATTAAATTTAGGCATAGTGCATGTGAAAGTAATTATTTGTTTTAACCAATTGATAACCTTTCTGGGAACTCATTATGTCAATCCACTACCCCACCCCCAGTCCTGTTTTTTTTTTTTTTAATATGCTTTGTTGTAACCAAATTTTACCTGTTAAGCTTTCTTTGAATAGAAAGGTAAGGCAAACCAGCTGACTTCCTGAAGTACCACTTTTAAAAGGTGAAAATCACCTTTGAGCCCTTGACTAGCCCAGGAGGGGAGGGAGGTGTTAGTTATTGATGGTATAAGAGTGTAGTTCATATTGTTCTGGATTAATAATAGTTAAAAGTCCCTCACTATCTTTTTGATGGTAGTCATGAGGATGGAGCAGCTCTGCTAGCAAAATAAGAGAAACTTGAAACCTGGCCTCTTTTAGATGTACCCAGGGCAGAGGTTCTTGACCTTCTTTGTGTTGTGGCCCCATTTGTCAGTCTGGTGAAATCTATGAACCCTTTCTTAGAGTAATATTTTTAAATGCATAAAACAAAATACACAGGGAAAACAAAGGAAACAATTCTTTAAAAAAAAGTTCATAGACTCTAGGTTAAAAACATTTAACCTAGGGGTTGATAGCCATTGAAGGTTTTACAAATCTGTGGCTACCTAAATGTTTGAGGGTGTTATTATCAATAAATCACACATCCTCCATGAGTTCAGAGGAGGAAGAAGGCATTACTTTGACAAATTCACGTCCAACAGAAAATCATTCAAATGAAGAATGCTGTAATGTCCATTGTACGTCTGACATGGTTTGGTTCTTGGTTTTGGAGAGAGGACATGCTGCAGTATCATGCAGTTTATCATTTATTCAATCAACAGTTTTATTAAAAAAAATAATACTTGGTGCCAGATACCATATTGGGAAGTTGGGGATATAAAGGCAAATGGGATGTATTTTCTGCTATTGATCCGTGAGAGAGTCCCAGCTCAGGCCCCTTACTACTCCCTGACCTTGATTTGAGACCCAAACACTTCTCTGGATCTCAGTTTCTTCATTTGTAAAATGATAGCTTTGATCTCTAAGAACTCCGTCTAGCTAGCTCTAAACTGATGATCCTATGAACAAGATTATTATTATTGCTCTTATTTGTGTCCCCAAGGCTTAGCAGAGATTAAGAAATTAAGAAATAGTGTTGCCTTGCCTCAGTCTATAAAATGTGTCCAGCAATGACTGCCCTACCTACCTCACTGGGTTAACACAAGGCAAGTACTTTTTAAACTGTCAGGCACCATGTAAAAGTGAGCACTAAGATGTTAACACAGGGTGTATCAGGGGTTACTATTCTTTTGGACCTTGCTCCCTTACTCTGTTTTCATTACTTTATAGAATAGATGCTCTCTACTAAATGGCACTATGTCAAATGGAAAGTGACTTGCATAGAGCGCTGGCTTTAGAATCTGGTTCATTTGGCTTTGATACTTGCCTTAGAAACTTACTGGCTGTGTAAGCTTGGGCCAGTTACCTAACCTCTCTGACCCTTAGTAACCTCATCTATAAAATGAGGATAATAAATGGTACCTACCTGTGGGAGTTATAGAGGATAAGAAGTAAGTATAGTGCTCTTCCACCTAAGGTTATCTCAGCTTCTGAGGTTATCTTCCAGCAACTCTGAAAGTATCTTATATATAGCTCTTCATTAGAATATAAAATCCCTGAGGGCAGGGAGAGTTTTTGCTTATTCTTGGTGCCTGGCTACCGCTTGCTCGTTGTTTGATTTCCCAGATAAAGGCGGATTCTAAAAATGATGTTTTGGAAAGAAGGCATCTGACGTTTAACTAACCCTCCTGGCGTGCGTGCGGGTGTGCGTGTGTGCGTGTGTGCGTGTGTTTCTGTGTGTTTCTGTGGCCTGAGATGTGAATCAGATGATGACTCTGGTTAGGCAGGGTGTGCCTGAGACCCAAATGAACTACATGACCTTTTAGTTCCTGAAATATTCTGCCTTTGGTTCCAACCCTCAGTTCCTAAAATTCCTGCTTAAGAGACTGCTTTGGGGAGAAAAGCAATGTGGAAACTTTGAATTTTTGCAAAAAGTCTTTTGCAATAACACTTTTTGTGATAATTGAAGGGTGCCAAATCAGTGTAGTGAGAAGCAGATGGGAGCATGAAATGTAAAAATCATGCTTGAAAAATACTGCCCCAAGTTAGACTTTAGCATAATCAACTTTGCAACTCCCCCCAGGTGTGACCTGTGTAAGTAATCTTGGCTGAGTTTTGAGCTAGAGGGGATTTGAGAGAGCATTTAGTCCAATCCCCGTACTGATTTGGGAAACTGAGGCCCCGACAGATGGTGAGTTGTTCACAGTCACAGAAATAGTAAATAGAGGGGTTCATATCTGAGCTTGGAGTTCTTAGCTTAGTGGAAAGAGCCCTGAACGTAAGTGAAATCAATTTAGTTTAAGACTCTGCAGGTACCTTTCAACTGTTTGACTATGGGACATCACTAACTTCTCTGAGCCTCCCTTAACTTGGCCATTGACAAGCTGTGACTTGCTCAGTCACAGAGCTTGTGTTGGTGGCCATCCTACCCAATACTTGAGGCAATTACCTTTTGCATGTAACAATAATAACAACTGTAAAGAGTAGCTGCCATTTACTTACTGAAGAAAGGTCTGCAAAGTAGTTTTCAGCCATTGCCCCTTTTGACCCTCACAGTAATCCTAGGAGTCACATATTATAGGTGGTGTTACTCCCATTTTGCAGATGGGGAAATTGAAGCTTAGATGGGTAAGGATGGATCCCACAGCTGGCGTTAAGGCCCCAAGGGAGGATTCGAAATCAGGTCTCACCTGACTTCAGCCCCGTGATCTTTCTGCTGTCAGTAGAAGGTTGTTGTAAGATTCACATGATGAGGTATGGATAATTCTTTGAAAATGTAAAAACATGATATAATCTTATTTGCTCTTGTGCCGTGCTCCTGGAATCACAGAATTTTAGTGCAAGGGATCACTGAGTCACAGAAGAGCAGAAGTTGAAAGCTGAGTTGGCTCAGTAGCCATCAAGTCTGACCCAGACATGAAAGTGACCCCCATTAGAGGATATCTGACTAGAGGTCTGCAAAGCTGCACTTCACAAATGAGGAAACTGAGGCCAACTGCTCATTCTCCTTCTAGTTCTAACATCCTCTGACTGCTAAGTGACATCACATAGCAACCTAGTAATGGAACCAGCTCTAAAAAGGTGGCTCACCCTGCAGCCAGCGGAATGTTGTTTCTACAACTGCTTCCTGACACCTTCTTTGCCTTCCTGTTCTAAGAGTTTAGAAGGTTCCCACATTTTAAGGAGAAATAAAGCACAATTCTTCATTTCTTTTATTACAATATAGCTAGTTCTTATATAGCACTTTAAGGATTAGAATCACTTACATAAAATTATAAATGCCAATATTTAAATGGGATATCTAATATAATAGAAATTATTTAGTGCTGGACTTGGAGTCAGGAAGACCTGAGTTCAAATCAGACCTTACATACTTAATAGCTACATGACCCTGGGCAAGTCACTTAACCTTTTTCTACCTCAGTTTTCTAATCTGTAAAATGACAGCAATAATAGCACCAACTTCCCATGGTTGTTTGAGGATGGAATGAGGTAATATTTGTAAAGCTCTTTGCAAAGCTGAAAGCCTTGTATAAGTGCTAACTGTATGTATTTATATGTAAATATTGATATTTGTGGGTAGTTACACACATACATATGTGTGCGTGAATACCTATAGAATTAAGCACCCACCTGTATTTACATATAAATACACACATGTTTTATTTATGTGCGCACACATTATACACATATGCACATATTTACATATGAAAGTTCATTGATCCTCACGACGCTCTTGTGAGGTAGATGTGGTAGTTATTCCCATTTTGCAGAGGATGAAACTAAGTCTGGGGAAGTTTAACTGACTTGCCCCACTGTTATATAGCTAGAGAACACAGGCATTTTTAAGAAAACACTACCCCATTTTGATCCATATGCCTTGGAGCAGATTCTGGGAATAAAATAACTTGGGCTGAATTGAAGAGGTGAATCCTGGAGTAGCCCTTGGGTCTCCATCCTCCCCCCACCCCCCACATAAAAGCTGATATTTCTACAGCACTTCTATTGGTTGGCTCATCTGAGCTTCACAAGCAGCCCTCGATGTAGAGGCTTGAGAGGTATTTTTATGCCCATTTTGCAAGAGTGGAAAGGAAGACTCCCAGATGAAGTGACTTGGATTCCCATAATAACATTTTCTCAGTGAGGGGCTCCCACAAAGCACTCTCTCTCCCAGCTTTCAACATTTCCCCTGCATCGCTTGGCTTCCCCCAAGTCTCAGTGAAGGCTCACCTTGTGCAAGATGCCTTTCTCGGAGCCCACCTCCGGTTTTTATCGTCCCCATCTTACTCCTACTTAATACTTGCATGTTGTCTACTCCCTTAGACTGGGAGCTTCTTGAAAAGAGAGACTGGTTTTTGCTTTTCTTTGTGTTCCCAGTGCTTGGCAAAGTATCTGGCACACAGCAGACATTTAATAAATGTACTAATAAATGACTCATTGACCCATAAAGTGGAAAGTGTACTGACACAAGAGCTAAAAGACCTGGGTTCAAGTCCTGGCTTATCCTATGGCACCTTAGGTGAGTTATTTTACTTCTTTGGGCCTTGGTTTCCTCATCTGTAAAATGAAGGGGTAAAACTAGTCCCTTCCAGATCTGAGTCTATGATTCTATGACCTCTCTGACCCTCATTTTCCTCTTGAAAAATGAAAAGATTGGAAGTTAAGGATTCTTAATGTGTGGCCCCTGAACTTGTTTTTTATTTGTATTTTTTGATAGCTGTATTTCAATATATGTGGTTTCTTTTGTTATCTTATGTATCTGAGAAGGGGTCCATAGACTTCACCAGCCTGTTGAAGGAATCTGGAACATACAAAAGTTGAGAGCCCTAGGACTAAATGAGCTCTGATGTCCTCATCTACACTAAATCTAGGATCCTGGGGCCTCATAAAACACACTACATCCATTCTCTGCTTCGAGCCCCATTGCAGTTCTATGAGCATTTCCTACAGGTATTTTTATTCCTATTTTATATAGGGGTATAATTGGGAAGTAAAGGGCCTTGTGAACGCTCACACAGCCAGGACTGTGGGTCCTGATGCATACTAGAACTTAATGAGAAGGAAAAGATACTTTTAAGCATTAGGGAAATCATCACCAGAGCCTTCATGGGTGTTTCTGCTGTTTGGGTTGGGAATGGGAAACCTTCTGTTAGAAGGATGAATGAGATCAATGGTGGAAGGTATTTATTTCAGTGTAGAAAACCAACATAACTCATTTTAGCTGCTGTGAAAAGATACAAAAGTTTCCTTCTAACTGACATGCTCATTCCCAGCAACCATGATTCCATTGGTATGGGAGCCTTCTGTATTAGTATAGATTCAAATTCTTTCACCTTAGTAGAGGGATTTATGATTTTCTGGGGACAAAAAAACATCATTATGTGGGGGCCATCCCTCTGGTGGTCAACATATGGGAACTTAGCTAGACTGGTCTGTGGGCAGCCAGCATGGACTATGTTTTGTTCCCAAGGCTGCACCTGAGCCTTCTCACCTTGATAGATCCTTCTTAGAGAATGTGCTTCAAAGACCTTGACAGTGGTAACCCAGGGTCACCCATGTGACACATCGGGGCTTTAGAAATTGACTGACAGCTTGGGGAAAAATAATGAAAATGTAGGATTGAGCAGGATCAGGTCAAAGACAACAAATCATATACATTATTGAATAAGGTATCAAGGTAGTATGGTACAGTGGGAAAGATTCAGAGTCAAAGGACCTGGGTTCAAGCCCCAGCTCTGCTATTCACTTTTGGAAAAGTCACTTTTCTGAGCCTCAGTTTCCTCATCTGGAAAGAGAGGAGTTTGGGCTAAGAAGGCTTCCAAAGTCCCTTCCAAGATATACGGTCCTATGATCTTACAATTTTGTAGCCTTCAGTGTCTATTCTACCTTTAAATTGATGCTCTTAAGGGGATTCAGTTCTTAAAGTCATCTTTTTGCTGAAACTTAGCCAGTTTGTCATATAAAGCCTTGTTCATTAAAAATTGTTAGGTAATATATCTCTCATGAGATGATAAGATTTAAACAAGAGGATGTCGAGATGTTCTAGTTCTTCCTCCTCTGGAGTTTAGAAAGAGGGAGCAGTGACTGGTCCACTGGGGTCACAAGGATAATAAGCTGCACATTGGAGTTTAAGACTCTCCTGATTCCACAGCTGTTGCTTTTTTGGCCGCCCCACCATAGGAAGATGCATGTAGAACCATGGAAATTCACGTAGAGCTAAGGTTTGGAAGAAATGAGGTTAGGCCTAAAATAACTCGGGCTGTAGGCAGCATGGGGCTTTGGGGTGGTGACTGTTAAAATCGGAGGATGCGGTCTGTGTCGGGACTCGATCTTCAAGCATTTCTTCTGTGACACAGTGGAAGGGTGGTGGATTTTTGAGGGATGCTTCCCCATTGGGCTGCTATTATTATGTTACAGATCTACATATTTAGATATTAATAATAACAACAGAAATTTCTATGTGGTAGCACAATGTGGAGAGAGTTGGCCTTGACATCAAAAAGATCTGAGTTCTAGACTGGCCTCTCATACATGAGCCTGAGCAAATTCCTTAGCCTTAACCCATTGTGTTGTGACAAGACTCTTTGATGTTACACTGCACAGGTGGAGACAGTTCTCTTACTGGAATTTCCCCTGCATGAATGAATGAAATCTCCTAGCTAGTCATTCTCCCCACCCCTACCCCTTTGCCTCGATGTGTCCTTTATGCAGTTTAAAGTTTACGCAATATTTTGGACTTTTCCCTGTCTTTTACCTCACAATGACTTTGCAAGGTAGGGCCTATGGCATCTTAAGCTGAAAGAGTGCTTTGCAAATAGTCCCATACCTAGGAAGTGTTGAAGCAGGATATGAACCCAGGAGACTTTCATCTTTCACTTAGCCCTAGCCACTGTGGCACATTGCCTTTATAATAATCTGGCCAGGAAAATGTAGAGACCAAGGGTGGGGTAGGGTGGGTTTAAGTGTGGTTCGGGGGAACAGGTAGAAATTATGAGACCAAACATGCAATCAGCAATCATTTCTGTGGACCTATTATATTCCTACATGCAACGTTTTCTGTTTTAGGCCCTGGGAGGGCGAGAGAAATAGCTAAGACATAGGCTTCCCTTTAAGGGGTTTACAGTCTAGTAGGAGTGATAAGAGAGGCATACAAATATAAAACAAATTAGAATATGACAAGAGCATGAGAAAGGGTCTAGATCTAGAATCATGGACCTTTGGATGGGGGAGACCAGAGAAATCATTTAAGTCATGTAGCTCGACTTTCTCATTCTACAGATAAGTGCTGTGGGTTCAGATGAGGGAGAACTACTTAAGGAGGGCTTCGTAGGACAAAGCTCTGGGATTTCTGAAGGCAAAAATGGATTTGGGTGGGTAGAAGTGGGGGAGGAAGTAGGAGGAGGGAACCTGTGAGTTGAGGTGGGGGACTTAGTGGGACTTACGGAAAATAACAGTGTAGACTTGGAGATCAGAGAAGGGAGAAATGTGTAAAAGCCCAGGTGTCTTCAGTTGGTGGTTGAGTGAATGGAGTGAGAAGCGGTGGGTTGCTCTGGAAAGAATCCCAAATATACCTGGAGTGAACATGCATCTGTTGTTATTGAATCCAACCCTGGCCACTTATTGTCCTTTGACCATGAAAAACCTGGTGTAGCCTCTCGGAGTCTTGGTTTCCTATCCATAGAACAGTGATAAAAATACTTTCATGATACACTACAAAAGACGCCAGCTAAGCTTGTAAGCATAGAAGGCGATCTAAGTGTGAGTTAGTTATTATCACTGAGCATTGAGGTACAAGCTGCGGTGCTGAGTCCTCATGTGGTCAGATCACCTGTGGAATGTTGTGTTCAGTTCTGGATGCCCCAATTTAGAAGCTAGTGGCAGTATAGAATAGTGAATAGAGAGGGCAGACCTGGAAATCAGAAGAGGAGGAAGGAAACAAGGATTTATTAAGCTCCTACTATGTGTCATGTACAGTGCTAAGCACTTCACAAATATTACCCAGGAAGATCTGGATTCGAGTGCTGTTTGTTTAATGCTTACTACTAGCTGGGACACCGTGGACAAGTTATGTGGGCAACTTTCTACCAGTGTAAGATGCCAGTGTGGAAGTGTGGAGGGAAACCCTAACCAGGACCTCCCTATCCTGACGAAATCACATTAACATTACACATCAGATTGACTAGAACAGGAGTTCTTAACCTGGCTCTAACCTTAAACTTGGGACAGCTAGGTGGATAGAATACTGGACCAGGAGTCAGGAAGACCTGTGTCTTCTGTGACACTTAATAACTGTATAACCTGTACAAGTCACTTAACCCTGTTTGACTCAGTTTCCTAATCTGTAAAGTGAGCTGGAGAAGGAAATGGCAAACTAATGTCTTTGCCCAGAAAACCCCAAATTGGGTCACAAAGAGTGAGATGACTGAAATGACTAAACAACAAAAACCCTAACCTTTTTTTTAATATTTTTGTAACTATATTTCCTTAGAATTGGTTTCCTTTGTAGTGCTGCATATTTTATTTTATGCATTTTAAAATATTATTCTGCGAGTGATCCATAGGCTTCATTAGATGGACACAAAACAAGTTAACCTCTGGATTAAAGTAACCTAGAAAACTACACGCCCACTCCCTTCATTTTTTGATATTGAAATTGTTACACTGGATCCGATGGCAATTTTCAGAACACCGTCCTGCATGCAGCTCTCTCCCTGCTCCCATGACAGGATGTGGGCCACTTCAGGGCTGGTAGAAATGTCAGCAGGTGCCAGCTCGCCATCCGTCTCTGTAGCCTGTGAGTCAGCATCATTTTAGGGAAGAGCAGACCTGTGCCCTGGGAGGTGCATTTCCATATATGTGACTTCAAAGAGGCCTGCTGAGGCTGTCTAGGTGTTAGTCTCAGTGTCAGATTCCAATTTGGATAATTGCATTTGGCCTACTTAAAATTTCACCTGCTGTTTCAATTAGACAAAATGGGCTGGCCAGGGACTTTGAGTCAGAGGTGTGATCCTAGAGGTAGCTGAAGGTGCAGAGAAGGAGGCTGCTGCTGTAGCTGTGGGTGGGAGTGGGGGAGGCCCCTTTCCCCTTCCCTTTTCCCTTTCCTTTCCCTTTCCCATTCTCTTTCCCTTTTCCTTTCTCATTAT
Source organism: Notamacropus eugenii (assembly GCF_028372415.1). Classification (NCBI taxonomy): domain Eukaryota; kingdom Metazoa; phylum Chordata; class Mammalia; order Diprotodontia; family Macropodidae; genus Notamacropus; species Notamacropus eugenii. The sequence goes on from NC_092873.1 coordinate 525,949,642, forward strand.
CTTTCCCATTCTCTTTCTCTTTCCCTTTCTCATTCTCTTTCCCATTCTCTTTCCCTTTTCCTTTCCCATTCTCTTTCCCATTCTCTTTCCCATTCTCTTTCTCATTCTCTTTCCCATTCTTTCCCTTTCCCTTTTCCTTTCCCATTCTCTTTCCCATTCTCTTTCCCTTTTCCTTTCTCATTCTCTTTCCCATTCTCTTTCTCATTCTCTTTCCCTTTCCCTGTATATACTTAGGGCTGGGTTGTCACAGTGTTGCTAGTTCATAGCTTAACTCTTTATCCTAGGCTCCAGCCCCCCTTCCTGGAGTAGGGACATGGGTGGTGAAATGAACGATCAGCTTTTTGCTTGTTCTTTTGTCATTTCCTGTCATTTGTTCTGATTGGCTGACAACAGTGGGGACCTGAGTGAAGAGCTGTTTGTGAAAGGGAGGATGCTTCTCTTTGGCTTCTGAGGCTGGACTAGTGGTGGGGAGATGCAGGGAATCTGACTTCAGCACAATATAAACAACTTTGAAAAAAAAAAGAACTGATGGAAAATGGCTCTGGCTGCCTATTAATCCAACGATTCAGCCATCATGAAACGTCGACTCTGAGCAAGCTCCGAGCTGGGCAGTGGGGAAGCAGAGCCAGCAATGAAATAATCTTAACCCTCAGGGAGTTTCTAGTCTAACAGGAGCAGAAATGAGAAGTAAATACCACAGCAAGGACCTGGGGCAGGTAGTGGCCCATTAGCTAAGGACCTGAAGGGGCGGAGGTGAGGGGGAGGTTCAGCAATCTCTTGAGAACAGGCCCTCTCTCTCTTCTGGCTTTCAGTAGTACATCACATGGAGGAGAAAGAAAGGGAAAGGGCACAGCTAGTGGGCCAGTTTGATGGTAAAGGTGAGTGTGAGAAAGGGAATGACAGAAAATTAGCCTGGAAAGGTACGAATGTCGTAAATTCCTTGTTACTTGAGAGCAGGGCAGAGACTAGGAGTAAAGCAAAATAGCATCTGGCTAAAGGCCCATCCCCCATGCCAGGCATGCTGCTGTGTGGGAAGTGTGTAACAAAAGACCTTTAAAAATATTAGTTTGCAATAAATACATATATAGTTAATGCCATGAAAAGCCTATTTTCATGTCATTGCTATTTTTTTATATGGTCATATGTTGTATTGAAGGTGTAAAAGCTGCTAGGTGCTAGTAACTCAAGTTTTTCAAATGCAGGATGAAATTTCATGTGTTAGAAAATTTTATTGTTATCTTTTCTTTTAACAGCATCTTTATTTTCAAATCTATGCCTCTGAAAGCTCCTAATAACCTAGGTATTCCTTCTAACAATGACTGGAAAAGAAAGGGGGGAAATGTAGTTAACCAAGACATCAGCTGAGTCTGACAGTATATGCCACATTCTGTACTTGTAGTCCCCCACCTCTTATATGAGGGGAGGGAATCTCATCTTTCATGTCTTCTTCAGCCCCAAGTTGACAGTGTTCCATTTCCATTTTTTTTCATTCTTATCATTTACATTGTTGCAATGTTTATGTTCCTTTCTTTATACTGCTAACTTCACTTTGCATCCTTTTGTAGACATCTTTCCTTGTTTCCCATTTTTTATTTCTTACGGTCTAGTAATATTCCATCACATCCGGATACCACAGATCATTTATCCACTCCTTAATGAGTGGGCATCTATTTGCTTTCCAGTTTTTGCCACCATAAAAGTGTCGCTATGAATATTTTGCTGTAGATGAGAACTTTTTTCTCTTTAGGAAGCATATGCCTAGTAGTGGGATCCCTGGATTAAAGGGCATGGACATTTGAGTAACTTTTTTAAAATCAAAATTCCAAATTGCTTTCCAGAGTGATTGGATCAAACCACAGGTCTACCAAAAGCGTACTAGTGTGCCTGTCTTTCGGCAGTTCCACCAAAATGGATCATTCTCATCTCTTGTTCCTTGTTCCTACTTGCTAGGTATAAAATGAAAGCTCAGATATGTGTGATTTTTATTTATCTTACTACTAACGATTCAGAGAAATATTTCACAAGATTGTTAATAGTTTTCAATTCTTCTGAGAGCTGTTTTATATTCTTTTAGCTCTTTATCAGTTGAGGAATGACTCTTGGTCTTCTATATTTGTATTGGTTCCCTAGATATCTTGGTGCCTTATTGGAAATATTTAATGGAAAGATTTTCCCCAATTGACAACTAATCAGTTCAAATCCTGCCTCACACATTTATTAGCTATGTGACACTGGAAGTTTCCTTATTGGTAAAATGGGGTTAATAGGACGTACCTCTCAGGTTGTTGTGAGAATCAAATAAGCTAATATTTGTAAAGCATTTTGCAAACCTTAAAGTGCAATATAAGTGTTAATTATTATTCCAGTTGTATTCATTTTGCAAATGCTTAAGTGTTTCGGTCTTATGTAATGGAAATTGATTTATGTTTTTGATCGTCTCTATCCCTTGTTTGATTAAGAACTCAGTTCCTAGATATTGCTAAGAAAGGCTAAGCTGGTTCTCTTCTGATGCTTTTCTTGGGGAGGGGGGGTATTTGTAACATATATATATATAAAATTTTAATTTGGTTTGTATATTCACTTTGAGCTTATTGTGGTATATGGTATAAGATGTTGAAATAAATCCAATTTCTGCCAAGCTGTTTAACAGCCTTTCTTGTCCAGAGATAAAAATCACTGTAATATTTTGAAATGTTCAAGTTTTGCCCAGGGCACACAAATGTTGTATTTAGGTTTTGCTGAAAGCTCCAAGCTAGGGTTATAGATGGCCCACTGCTCAGGAATGCTATGGCGAGGAATCCTATCTGGACTAGATAATGTCTAATGTCTCTTCCAGGGATAGAAATGCAAAGAGCACCCTGGATTTAGAGTGAGAATTCTTAACTCTGCTGCTCAGTACCCATGAGCCTTTGGGCAATTTAATTTCCTTCTCTGGACCCAGTTTCTTCTTCTGTAAAATGAATTTCTATCTATTTAAGACTAGCATCCTAGGACACTACAAATTGTCATTTTCCCCTAAGTTTCTCCAGAAGTACTCAGGGATTGGATCTCTAGTTTCATTGATTTAATTCATTCCCTTTACCAGAGCAGGCTGGCAATTTATAGTCTTAGAGATTTTTCTGGGGCTGTTGTGGTTTAGTCATGTTGTTCAGTCTTCATGACCCCATTTGTGGTTTTCTTGGCAAAGATACTGGAGTAATTTGCCATTTTCTTCTGTAGCTCATTTTATAGATCAGGAAACTGAGGCAAACAGGGTTAAGTGACTTGCCCAGGGTCACGCAGATGTCTGAGGCAGGATTTGAACTTGTATCTTCTTGACTCCAGGCCTGGTCCTCTATGCACTATAGTATCGTGTTAGCTGCCTCTAAATGCAATTCTGGACAAATCACTTAACCTATCAATGCTAGAATAGCCCCATGATGTCAGACTCATAGAAACAGGGAGTCAGTAAGCCGTATATAAGGATGTGTCCAAGCCATGTATTGACTTAGTTTTTAAATATATTATCTGCTGTTATGTTGTATTTTTTTATTTATTTTGTTAGCTATTTCCCTATTACATGGTGATGTTTCAGGTTTCACTGGAAAGTGAGTCTCTTAATGTCATCTCTTTGATGTCTCTACCCCAGGAAAAGGGCAAATAGCTGGCACTATAGGCACGCCACAGGCAGCACCTGGCATAGTATAAAAATACTAGCTATTATATATTATATTATATAGCTAGTATAACTATAAAAATACAAGCTACTATTGCTGTCAGTAAATTTCTTAGGCAGGCTTTGAACCCAGGTCTTTTTGACTTTAAACCCAACGGTCTGTTTATTACCTTAGAAGTACAGTCAAAAAAGGAAATGCCAAAGGATTCAGCTCATTGAGCTGGTAGAGACCCCAGAGGCCATCTAGCCTTGACCCATCCTGTTGTAGATAAGGAAACTGAAACCTATGAAGGTTGAGTGACTTGTCCAAGGTCACAAAGATCAGAGGCTAGATTTGAATCCAGGACCTTCATTTGACTCCAGAAGCCGTGAGAATGCTCATTCCAAAGTGCGGGGCTGAGACCTTGCCCTCTGGATCATAAAACTTTAAAAAGCACACCCACTATGAGTATGAATAAGAGGTTTTGGGTAGAGCATGGAATCCTGTAACCAGGAAGGTCTATGACCCTCAGAAAGTCAGTTCACCTAGCTGGACCTCAGTTTCCTCAGTGGTAAAACCAGGGGGTAGAACTTGGTGTGACCATTAAGGTCCTTTCTGACTCTAAATCAATGATCCTACCATCTTTTTTTATGGGGAGTTAGAAGAGGAGGAAAAAGAATCTCTGACTCAGGTGTGGTCAGCTAGGGCTGGGATTTGTTCTGTGAAGTTTGAATTCAGTGAAAGGGAGGACCTAGAGGGTCAGGCCTCAGGGCCACCCCCCTACTCCCCGCCTCTAGGGCGTAACAGCCTGGCCACTAGGGAAATTGGTTCAAGTGCCTTCCAAAGTGTTGGGTGTTTCATTTCTATTGTCCATGTGGAGATGCACCCATTGAAAGTACTGCCTGCCAGCTCTGCTATTGTCTTGTTTGTGTCCTCAGAGAGATATCTCCATTATGCACCTCCCTGGCACCCAGAGGGGGAGGCTGGAACACAATGGCTTGTTTTGTGGATCAGCCTCTTTTCAGAAAGAAGGCTCTATACTGGGCGTCGTTGTTTACAAAACCCTGACTGGAGGCAGTTTGAAACTGGGCGTTTTAGGGATACAGGAATTTAAAGAGAAAGACTTTTCCCTCTCTGGTTATGGAGACACTTCTAGGTTTGTCTTGAAGATCAAAAGACCTCTTTACCCCCTTCCCCTGCCTTTCCCCATCCTTCTTCTTCTTAAGTGCCTACTATGTGCTAGGGACATAACAGCAAAAGTGAAACCATTCCTGCCTTGAACAAGTTCTCACTGGAACAGTGGAGACAATATATATATATACACACACACACACAAATAAGTATGTGCCAGAGAAATACACAGTAGGTACAGGAAGGTATTGCCAGCTGGGGATTCTGCACAGAAAAAAAAGAGCATTCCAGGCATGTGGTATAGCCAGTGATAACATGGAGATAGTGGAGTCTGGTACAAAGAGATCAGAAAAATAGGAAGGGACCAGGTTCCGAAGAGTTTCGAGTGCCTAACTTAGGACTTTGTATTTGAACCTAGAAGTAATAGGGAGTCACAGGAATTTATTGAGGGAATAATAACAAGGATCTGTGCTTTGGCAGCTGCATGGAGGATGGGTTAGAATGAGGTGAGACTGGTACCCTGACAAAGACTTCCCCCTACAATGCATGGGACAAGTGATTGTGAAGGCTTTGTTGGAAGAATTTTATTGAAAAAGAACCTGCTACTTAGTAAGGCAGTCCATTCCACATAGATAAGGATGTTTTTTTCCTCAAAATTAAGCAGAAATCTGCCCATAAGCTGCTTCACTGTATCCTCTGTGTACACAGCTGTCTGTATGTTGTCTCTGGTTATACTGTGAGCTCCTTGGACTATCCTTTGTCTTTCTTTGTATCCCCAGTACAGTGCCTGGCACATAGTAGGCACTTAATGTGTAATGGCCAAGCGAATGACTAGGTTTTCTTTTCTGCCTCTGTAAAATGAGTGGATGTAATAGATGACCTCTCACGTTTCTTCTAGTTCTAAATCCCATGATCTGAGGAATTCCTTATAACCAGAAGTTTGTTCAAGCACAGTCAAAGGCATTGTGGATTATTGTGCCCTCTCTGTTGTGTAGGCTTTTATTTCCAGTACCCTTCTTAAGCTCTGGAAACAATTAGTGGTCCACTCCATTGCATTTTTAACCTCTGTGTAGGATTTGCAATTGTGGAGACTTTGTGCTGAGAGAGAGAGAACTCATGCCAAATCAGCAGGTTAGATTTTGTTGGTTTAATTGAAGTGATAGACTGGAAAATTACAAAGCAAACGCCAAAGATAATCTACAGTGACACTTTGTGAGGTGATGATGAAAATAAGGATCACTTCCATTTCTAGATGGCTTTTTATAGACCATAATGGTGCTCAGGTGGAGTGCTTCAAATGAAGGCCATCAGAAAGAACTCTGCCCTCTACTGCACTGGTGGACATCCACGGTCCTGTGATCAGTCCTGGACACCCCATTTTCAGGACATTGACTGGTCTCTCTGGAGAAGGGTGATAAACTAATTCATAGGCATTTATTAAGCACCTCTCCTAGGTGTCGGGAATACACAGAAAAAAGAGAAACACTCCCTGCCTTCAGAGAGCTCACCTTCTATGGAGGAAACAATATGAATACAGATACATCAATATCGATGCTATGCAAAGTAAAAATGGAAGAGGGCAGTGTGGTAAAGTGGGTAGTGCTGTCCTTAGCACCAGGAACACCTGGAATCAAGTCCCTTTTCTGCTGTACACTGGTTGTTTGACCCTTGGCAAGTCATCGTCAACACCACATGTAACTCTCTAAAGACAACAAAATATAAAATACTTACTTACCTGCATTGTAGAGGGCCTTTCCTCACTGGGAGTTTGCTCTATCAATGGAATCATAGGATTGGTCCTCTCAAAAATGTAATTTCTTTTTTGAGTGATAGCTAGGGGGAATCACAAAAGGCCTTATATGGGTAGTGACATTTAGGAAATCAGGCTGGGTGAAGAAACTGTGTGTTTATCCAGGGGAAGCTATGTCTTAGAGGAAACATGTTAGTTGTCTCCCTGGGTTAAAGGACTGTCTTGAGGAAGAGGGATTAACTTGTTCCCCTTGGCCCCGTAAGGCAGAACAAGGCATCATGGGTGAAAATTACAGAGAGGCAGGTTACAACTTGATAGAAGGAAACATTTCCTAGTACAGATGTCCAAAAGTTGGAAGGGCTGTCTTGAGTTGTAGAAATAATTGAACTGCTAGCATTTATTATGGCACTTAAAGTTTGCAAAGCACTTTATAAATATTATCTTATTTGAACCTCACAAAACCCTGGGAGATAGGTGACATTAATATCTCCATTTTTTTATTTTTAAAAATATTCATATTTTAATTTTTGAAATTCAAATTTATCATCAATATTTATTCTCTCCCTCCTTCCCTACTCTGTCTCCCCTATGCATTGAGAAGGCAAGAAAATCAAAACGCACCATAAATATGTATAATCATGAAAAGCAAATTCCTGAATTAGCCTTATCAGAAAAAAAAAGGATAGAAAGAAGAAAGAAAGGAAAGAAAGAAAAGGAAATCTGCTTTAGTCTGCATCTGAGTCTGTCTGGAGGTGGAGAGTACGTTTCATCATGAGTACTTCGGAATCATAATTGGCCATTGTGGTGATCCGAGATCTCGAGTTTTTCAAATTTCTTTTTCAATCTGAGTTTTTCAATTATCTTTACGGTATTTTATCCTCATATTATATACAGATAAGGAAACTGAAAGGTGAAGTGAATTGCACAGGGTCGCAGAGCAGGCAAGATATGAGAGACAGGATTTGAACTCCTGATTCCACATACAGGGCTCTATCTCCCCTTTGCACCACTTAGCTGCTAGTGAGGTTGTACTGGATCCCTCCTCATACATCCTTGGAGGTCTGCAAGAGAGAGTGGTCACTCATCTTGAAGCCAGTCACTATCTTCCCCTAGACATCACCCTCCTCCCCCCTCCTCAAGTCTTCTCTTGGCTAAATATCTCTTCTTTGTACAACTGATAAACTGGGAGGGGCAGCTAGGTGGTTTAGTGGATAGAACTCCTGGACTTGGTTTCAGGAAAACATGAGTTCAGATTTTGCTGTGATCTTGTTTGCTGTGTGACTGGGCAAGTCACTTAACCTCTGTTTCAGTTTTCTCATCTGCAAAAATAATAGTAGCATTGACTTCCCAGGGTTGTTGTGAGGATAGATGAGATAATATTTGTAAAGGGCTTTGCAGACCTTAAACTGCAGTATAAATGTTAAGTCTATTTCTCCTTTTCCTCCTCTTCCTCTTCCTTCTGGGTATCCCAGAAGTCTTAATGCCATTTAAGCTTTAAAAAGTTTTAATAACCTTAGAACTGTCCTAAGACTTCTGGGATAGGCTGTAGAGATGATCCTGAGGTCTTTCCCTATCCTGTTTGCCCCATTTTGCATGCTCTTCAAAGTCTTTCCTAAAATGGGATTCCCCTGAGTATCATATAAGACTGATTAATCACACAACCTTCAGCCTTTTGGCTCCAGATTGAGGCCTTTTTCTTTGATCTTACCAGGCCTGCCAGGGTACCTCAGGATGAGGGTTTGATTTTTCATAGTCCCCTTAAGCTGCTTGTTTAAGTGTCCTTGAACATTTCTTAGTACTGATAATCAAACTCAGTCTTAAAAGGACTGTCCACCCTGTCAGCAGAATGGCCTTGATTTTTTTAGAGACAAGCTATAGAAGGATACCATAGGAACAAAACAATGAACACTTAATCATAGTTAATTAAGAGATTAACCAGGTGCAGCATACGTCCAGGAAGATGGAAGTCTCTTCCATCTTTCACATGGTGCCTGGTACACCTGGTACACAGTTAAGTTATCCTAAATGCTTTGTCTGCTCTCTGAGGTTGCTACAACCTCAATTAAAAGATAATAACAATTAAAAATAACAACAATAGGTGAATTATATAACACTTTAGGTTTGCAAAATGCTTTACATGTGTTATTTTATTATGTAATCACTAAGAAGTGATAGATTTTTTTTTGATTAAATAAATATTGATTATATACTATGTGACTAGAGAGAATTGTGGGTTCAATTCTGCCTTGGTGTGACCCTGGGCAAGTCCCTTAACTTCTCAGTGCCCTAGTCAAATCTCTAAGTTTACTAATTACCCAGGAGATACTGATGGGCTTTGGGAGAAGGGGTTTATTCATTGGAAGTCACCTATACCAATGAAATTTTGGGTCTAGACCCATCCCATCCCATCCAATAGTATCTAGCCAGTTACTATATTTGGGAAAGTTCGGTCAGACACATGCTCCAACTTAGGAAGAGTCTATTGAGTCTCATCATCCCTCTTTATGAAGTGCCAGTTACATACTGGTCTTGGGAGTTAAAAACTGCTTTATATCACCTCCCCATATGAATGGAGAGCAGGGGTGAGATGTGCTTGAAGTTCCTGTGTGGGGATAAGGTCCAGAAGGATTCTTAGGCTGCACCAGGCTTGGAACCAGCATGGGCTCTTCCTCCAATGGGAAATCTCACCAATAAGAGGAGATGACAGGATCCAAGTTTAGAACTGAGGGAGAGTTTAGAGGGGGTGCAGGCCAACCTCTGTCATTTTAATGTTGAGGAAGCCAAGGGTCAGAGGGCAGCCACTTGCCCTAAGTCACATGGTAAGAACTAGGATCTGAACTGGACTCAGAACCTCAGCAACCACCTTCTAGTCCAACGCTGCCTGAAAGGAGTCCCCCATTTTAACATCCCTAGCAGGTGGTCATTTAGCCTCTGCTTAGATGATGTCCATGGATGGCAAACCATCCCCTCCTTTTGCCTGTGTCTGTGCTTTTTTGGCAGTGTTAATTGGGAGGAAAATCTTCCTGCCTTAAGCCCAATTCACATCTTAACAATTGCTTCTGGTTCTGCCCTCTTGAGGCCAACACAAGCCTCATCCTTCCTCCCTGTGACAGGTCTTCCAATACTTGAAGATACTTCTTGTCATCCCTTACTCCTCAGCCCCAAGTCGGGCCTTTTCCAGCCTAAACACCACCCAATCCTCCAATTAACCTGTGTGATCTTCACCCTAGGTCCTCAGTCTACAAGTACAGCATTCCTTCTGAGAGTGACCACGTAGGAAAATAAGAAGATGGTGTAGAGTCCTTAAAAAAACCCAAAAAACCAAAAACAAAGAAAGAAGCTGGCCTGTGATTTCATCAGAGTAGTGATGAGAGATGCCTCTTCCAGTTCAGACTAGGGTCTCTTCTGGGATTTATCTACTCAGATGATCACTTGGGGTACTGACAAGTGAACTGATTGACCCAAGTATGTGTCAGGGGCCAGAACTGAACCCTGATCTCCTCGATGCTGAGGCCATAGTTCTAACCACCCTTCTCCCCTTGCATCTCTGAGAGCTCATAAAGGATTTCTATTTAGGATCTGTGCACCAGAGGTAAGAAACCACAGAAGAATCCTGCACCCTCCTTTATCTTTGCCTGCGTGTGTGTGTGTGTGTGTGTGGGGGTGGGGTACAGACTGTGGAAAGTCATTTCAGGCCCCACTTTTTGGCTGTTCAGGCAAAATGCTAAATTTCTTATTAACATCAATGAATCCCACTGATTTTACAAAGTTGGCTTTCCATGTCCCTTCAGATAACCAAGGGTGTTTCTAATTATAACCTGTGGAGGAAATTTTTTCTAAATAGTGACTCCTATTAGAAGAATTCCAAAGCCATTCTTTGGTTGTTCTGTTGTCTGAGGTGCCTGGCACATGATTGGTACTGTGAAAATGACATATTTAATAATGATAAATAGGAGAGAGGTAGTGTTTCTTCTGGCCTTTCTCTTGACTATGGGCAAATGTATCTTGGGATGTTTTCTTGCGAGTGCTTAGGTGGCATTTTAAAATACACACATGTTCATTGCTGCCTCTTCAGCAGTTTTTATTCCTAGTCAGTTTCTTATGTTAATTACCTCTGATGGGGAAAAGGGTCCTGCTTTCTGCATCTTCCAGAATCAGCGGCTCCCTATTCTGGCTTCATTGTTCAGTCAGCCACCATTCCCCATGACTTATTACCACTTCCTTAGGTCAAGCTTATGTACCTTTCTTTTGGTCTTCTGCCTCTGACCTCATCACCTGTTGTTCTTTCCAGATCTTTGAAATCCTTTCATTTGGTTGCCTTATTTTGCCATCTCATGGCTCTCCCATAGAAGAGGGTCGTTCCCCCTAAAATTGCCTCTGTATTGATTTTGTTTATACGTTTATGTGTATCTGCTGTTTGATAGAATGAACGGAATCAGGCCCTCCTGATGGGAGGCCAAGCACCTAACTATTAGAGTACATTTCCTCTTTGTACTTTGTACTGTTATACAGGGAATCTCCATCTTGACAGGTGGAGTGATAGGAAGAGCATTAGACTCAGATAAAAGAGTCCTGAGCCCCGGTCCTACTCCATCCTTTACTTAGGATTGTGACCATGGTCAACTTTCGTCGTCCTCTGAGTCTCGGTTTTCTCATTTATAAAATGGGAGTGTTGTATATGTATATATATGTGTATATATAGATATATATACACATATATCTATATATACACACATATATATACATATATACACACATATACAATGTACACATACATATACACACATGTATATGTAAATGATACGTATATATGTCTACACATATATACATATGTGTGTGTACACACACACCTCCATGGGCTGTTTTTGGTTGTTGAGTCATTTCAGTCATGTTTGACTTTTTGTGACCCCAAATGGGGTTTTCTTGGCTAAGGCACTCGAATGGTTTGCTATTTTCTTCTCTAGCTCATTTTACAGATGAGGAAATTGAGGCAAACAGGGTAATGTGACTTGCCCAAGGTCACACAGTAAGTGTGTGAAGCCAGATTTGAACTCAGGAAAATGAGACTTCTTGACTCCAGGCTGGGCATTCTATTCACTGTGTCACCTAGCTGTTCCTGTGAGCTGTTTAAAGGAAAGCTATTTTTGAATCTACAAAATGATACAGGAATGTATGCTGTTTTATTCTAGGGTCATTCACACTTGATTTTTTGGCATCCGTGAAATAAGGAGGCTGCAGGGAAGAAAGCAATCTTGATGTTTTCTTGAGCTTGGGTGGGAAAATTAAAGCTGGTTCCCTACTAACAAAACTTATTTAGTTGTGATCAAATGCATTTGGTAACAATGCCAGGCACTGGGAGTAGTACAGAGATATAGGGAGTCTAGAATCTCCACAGGAAATCCCGTCTGCTGATCGCTTTGTCCTCAAACCTTTCTCTTAGCCTGAGGTATTCTCTCTCCATCTTCACCTCCCAGAATCCCTAATGTCCTTCAATCTCAGCTCATTTTTCCTTTCTGCCAGAGGTGGTTCCTTTGTCTTCCTTCTCCAAGGTAGTGTCTTATATTTACTTTGCATGTAAGTAATTTGCAAATGTTTGTATATCACTTGCATAAATACACAATAGGGTGGTGAGTGAACATTATGATGCCCATTTTATAGATAAGGCCCATTTTATAGATGAGGCTTAAAAGAAAAAGGAATTTAACTGACCAGATAGACTAGCGGCTCCCTGAGGGCAGGGCCTGTTTTATTTTGATCTTCATGCATAAATACATAGCCTATAATGTTGTTGTTCTGACTCTTTGTGATCCCAACCATGCTACCCTAAGGGTTTTCTTGCAAAGCTACTAGGGTGGTTTGCCATTTCTTTCTTCAGTGGATTAAGGCAAACCGAGGTCCGAAAGTCAGCTCTTTGGGAATGTGGGTTGTTTGTATAGATTTTTATCCCTAGTGCTTAATCAAAACCGTGAATGGAAAATAATAGGGGTTTAAGAAGTACTTGGGCAGCTGGGTAGCAAAGTAGGTAGAGCACTGGGTTTGGAGGCAGAAACGCTCCTCTTCATGATTTCAAATTCAGTCTCAGCCATTTCCTAGCTATGTGACCCTCAGCAAGTGACTTGACCCTGCTTGCCTCAGTTTCCTCATCTGTAAAGTAAGCTGGAAAAAAGAACTGGCCAACCACTCTAGTATCCTTGCCCAAAAAACCCCAAATGGGGTCATGGAGAGCTGGACACAACAGCAAAAGAAATGTTTAGTGATTGACTTCATAGAATTTTAGCATCTAATAGTTGGAAGAGACCTCAGAAGCATCCCTGAGTAGCAGTCCTTATGGCATCCCAGACCTCCATAGATGGAGGGTCCATTCCCTTCCAGGTCTGTGGTCTTCTGTACTTCCTCTCCTTGCATTTCCATTGCTTCTTGCTGCTTCTGCCCTTGGTTGCCAAGCAGAAAGCAATTACACCTCTTTCCTTGGGGTAGCTCTTCAAATATTTGAAGATTCCTTTCATGCCCTCCCCCACTACCCTATTCCCCCAGTCTTGTCTTTAGATCAGATCAGGCATTCTTCATGTCTATGTGGGTAGATTTCAGGGCATCTCTGAACTTAGATAGGGAAAAATGAATTTTATTTTCAACTGCCTCTGACTGAAATATAGCATTATTTAAAAATACAGTTTTTTAGGAGGAATCCGTGAGCTTCTCCAGGCTGTCAAAGGGGTCCAGGACACATGAAAGGTTAAGAGCTGACACAGAGCACTGGCTGATCCCAAAGGTCTCTTGGATCGCCACCTTTTTCTGAATCTGCCAATGAGTTCTATGCTGCCTTTAGTTACTCATTCGAATTTCTCCTATGAGTTATAAGGAAGATGCTGTAGAAGTTCACTATTAGGACCATCAAATAATAGGCCTGGAAAAACTTTGCAATTCTCTGGTGTAGAGCCCTGCTAGAGGCCACTCAACCCTTGACCCTGATGAAACATGGCTGCCTCCTGAGGCAGCTAAACAATGGGACAGTCCAGAACCTTTGGGTGACTGCAGTTGAAGTGGACAGTCCTCACCAGGAGAGTTTTCCCTCCAGAAACTGTCTAAGCTCAGCTGAGGTGAGACTGGGAAGTGTCATGATAAAAGCACTGAATTTGGATCCAAAGATCTGAGTGCGAATCCTGGGACTTTAGCTTATGCAGACCACTTTTCTCCTCTTGTCTTGACTCCCCCAAGGTGCTTTCCAGCTCAGGAGTGACCATGCTTCTTATAGCTTGGAAATCAGGCCTGTATTTGTCAGTAGCTGACCTTAAACCTTCTTATTGACTCTGAAAGCCATCACTCACAATTAGTCCTGACTTCAGTGCTGGCTGTCTCTCCTCTTCACCTTGCCGTCTGTCTTGTCCCATGGTATAAATGGGGTGGGGAAAGGGGAAGGGAGAAGAGTAAGCATTTATATAGTGCCTCCTCTGGGCCAGGCACTGCGCTAGGAACTTTACAGATATTATCTTATTTGGGAGGTAGGTGCTGGTATTATCCCCATTTTATAGTGAAGGAAATGGAAGTGAAGAGGTTGAGCCCAAAATACCGACAGTCGGGGTCATGCTCGAATGAATTCGACTTTAGCTTTCTTAAAGCCAAAGAAAACAAAGTTTATTAAAGATTCGCCAAATTGGGTTGCCTCTTAAGGAGCCTAAGCATTGTAACGCTTGTATTCACAAGCAGGCCAGATAGAATCCCAGCTAGACAGAATCTGAGCACCTTCATGGAGCAAGATGGAACTTAAATACAGAAAAAAGAGTATAGGAGGGATCTGGGGGGTGGTCTGGTAGTCCAGGGTGATGGGAGGAGGGGTTTAGGAAGGGTCTTGAGGAGAAGTCCCAGGAAGGAATCCAAGGAGGGTCAAAGGCTGGAAACAGCTAGAGGCTATCAGGAGATAACAGACCTTGGAGGGTTTGGGTGGGAAGCAGGTGGGGCAATCCAGAGATCTTGCTAGGGGCAGTATGGGAATGGATGCAGATCTTGATAGGAGTGATCTGCAGCCTGGGGAATGGGGTTTTGATGGGATCAAGGGTGGAGGGGGGGGGGGTGTGTGCAACAGATACGTGAGTAGAATGATAATGAAAAGCCCGTGGGCTTCTTGAGACTGCCAGAACAAATGGAAAGATTAGATTTAAGTAAAAAAGGCCAGATTAAGTGGGAAGATTCAAGGGGAGCTCAAGGAGGCTCCCTGAGTCTGAACCCCATCAGAAGTAGACAGAAGATAAGTGACTTGCCCAAGTTCACACAGCTAGTAAGTGTTTGAAATGGGATTTGAACTCAAGTCCTCTTGACTTCAGGCAGTTAGGTGGTGAAGTGTATAGAGCACTGGTCCTAGAGTCAGGAAGAGCTGATTTCATATTCAGCATTAGATACTTACTAGTTGTGTGGCCCTGGGAAAGTCACTTAATCCTATTTGCCTCAATTTTCTCTTCTGTGAAATGAGCTGGAGAAGAAAATGCCAAACCACTTTAGCATCTTTGCCAAGAAAATCCCAAAAGGGGTCATGAAGAATCAGACTCTACTGAAACTACTGAACAACAATTTCCTGACTCCAGGCTCAGCACTCTGTCCACTGCCCCCACCTATCTGGCTCTCTTTGTAAAAGTTTGTAATGCTAGTGCTGACTGTTAAGTGCTGTCTGTACTCTGGACTTGGTTTAAGCAGGGGGCATGTGACCCAGGCCCTGGTCATGTAGAGAACATCTTGCCTTGAAAGATGAAAGATGTTACCCGGTACTCTCATTATGGAAAACACAAATTAGGGTGTTTTATTGTGGGCCCAATGTGTTTTGGGGAGTTAAACCCTTGTCTCTGACCTGCTTCCCATGGACTCCCTCCAGCGTCCAAATCTACAGATTCTGCCCAGCTTGGACACTTGTGTGCCTCTGGTAGTGATGGGAAATGCGCTTTCTGAGGCTTCAGCATTTTCTAACCACTAGTGCTGCTTCCAGAAGACTTGTATTATCCCTTGGCTCTTCCTTGCATCTCAGAACCAGATAATACACAAAAATTTCAAGATCCTGTGCAAGAAAACAGACTAGATGAGTGTCTTGTTTACTGCTCTGGAGAACAGCAGCTGTGGGGATTGACGGTTCAGATTTCCCTTAGTTCTAACTGAGGTGGCCACAAAAAGAAAAAAAAAGGTAGGGGGGAGGGCTCTCAGTGAAGCACATGGTTCTAGAAATGAACCCCTGCCATCTGTTCCGGGATGATTGCCAGCTGTTGGTCAAGGAATAGATGTGGCTGCTCAGGTGAAATCATCCCAGGTTTGGGCCGTGGTTTATAACTAAGAGATATCAAACCCAAGAGATCTTTGAGAGTGAAAATAAGAGGAGAAAGAAGGCCTTGAGATAGCGTCAGAGAGAGAAGATTCTAGAGGCAGATAGCTGCCCCCAGCCAGGTTAGCCAGAAGTAAACTTCTGCTAACAGCCAGGTCACCCTGAGGCACATTCCTGCTGACAATTTCACTAGACCCAACAGGTTCCCTCCACCCCCCACCATGTTCTAGCAGACCTCATACAGTGTGAAGAATTTGAGGAAAGTGGATTTGCCAGGTGCACAGTCCCCACTACCCATCTGCTGGCAGCAGTCCCACCCAAGGGAGATATACCTTTATACTGGGTTTTACTCGATCTTAGGGATATTACCCTGGTGGCAAAGAAGAAAGTTCAATGAGGCCTTTGGAGTAACTTGAGCACCCTCCTTATGTATGGAGGAATTGGTTGTTGTGAGGATCAAATGTGGTATTAGTTAAGTCCTTTGCAAATCCTGTTGTTAAGTGTTTTGCAAACCCTAAGCATTGTATAAATGCTAGCTATTAGTAACTGTTATTAAGGGACTTACATTATATCCAGGGAGAGAACATGTGCCTGGATAAGTCCATATAAAGTAGCTCCATGTCCCAGAAGCTACAACTTAACACGTAATGGAAATTGAGAGAGACATCCAGGAAAGAATGAATTAATTCAAAGTACTTTTGATCCTGGCAACCACATGCTGGGCCTGGAGTCAGGAGGACCCAGGTTCAAATACAGCCTCTGATGCTTCCTAGCTGTATGACCTGTGTTGTCACATCACCCTATTTGCTTCAGTTTCCTCATCTGTAAAATGAGCTGAAGAAGGAAATGGCAAACCATTCGAGCATCTTTGCCAAGAAAACCCCAAAAGGGGTCATGGAGAGTTGAACATGACTAATTGATCAAACGACAACACTTTTAATTCTATACTTATTTATCTTCATTCAGTTCAGTTTAATGATTTACTGAACATTTAGAAAACATATCCCATATACAAGGTTCTTCCCTGGGTACTTGAGTTGCAAAGATAAAAATGGGTTAGGCTCCACCCTTCAAGTGTTTACATTCTGGATGAGAGGGGAGGGGGAAGGATGGTGGTGTCTATCTTATTCATCTTTGTAGCCCCCTTGGCACATAGCACAGCCCTATTCAATATACATTTGTCATATGTCTACTGTATACAGGAGCTATGCTTGGCCACTGGAGATGCAAAAATAAGAATCAAACAGTCAGAACTCGCCATATGTTTACATTGTACTGGGTGACCAGAGGAATCTTTGGATGTTTCTTGAATGAATAAATGGGCCAGAGCCACATCCTATTTCCATTCTGGCCTTGATCATGTGCCCAAGAACTCAAAGGCAAAGCTTGGCTTGTGAACCCTTTAAAACTGGATATCAGGATGTGATTTCTAAGCCTCGTGTGTCAAGGAGTGATTGATGAGTTCCTTTTCCTCTCTTGGTCTCAGTTTGATGATCTATAAAATAAAGGGATTGGGCTTATTTCTAACATTCAGAGCTTGAGAGAGAAGTTTAGAGACATTGGAGATGAAATGTGGCCTTGAGTGTGGCAGCCTGCCCAGAGCTCCCAAACATTCTGTCTAATGTTTGAACTTTAGCCTCTAAACTGACATAGCGAGCATGTGTGGAGAAGAGGGACAGGTTTAGTGAGGCACAATACCAAATTCTGTTTTGGAATGCTTTCACAGAGTCGGCCCCCCAACGATGTGCCAGATGTGATAAGAATTGGCTCTGAAGTCTCACAGGAGCTGGGCTTAAATCCTGCCTCCCTGTTTCCTATATGACTTAGGCAAGTCACCTAAACTCTCTGACCTTCCTCTTCACCCTACTGAAAATTGCTTCGTTTTCCCGTTACCTGTCTTGGTGATGTGGCTGTTTTTCTGGAGAGCAAGGCTGCTGTGGCATCATGCTAATGGGTAGCTTGCCTTTTCAGGGCCACTGCTACAGTTCTGTTCATTTGGTGATCAGCATCCTGAGTATTCCTTTATATAAATGCATTTATTTTGGTGGCGGTTGCCATTGCAAAAGCCAGCAACCTTGATCTTGCCTTTTTCTGTCTGTAACAGCTGCTGCCAGTGGAAGGAATAGGCATCCTTGGAGACCTATGCTTCTGGTTCTCCTGACCCCTACCTGTCAGTAGTTATTTAATTATCCTGAAGTGATCAGCAGAAATACATTTCATATGAAGTTTTGCATTCAATTCTCACCCCTTTGCCTTAGTAGCTTAGTCAAAGTGCTTCAGCTTAGGAGAGATCACAATCCACACTTGATTAATGCCAACGTGCTGGAGTCATACAGTTTAGTGAGTTAACGTAACAGATGGGGTTAAGTAAGGAGGCTTGTTTATGGAGTCAGGATGAAGCTGGCCAGGTTTGATTCTCATCTTGCATTCTTAATGACAAGCAATGTGTGCTCTGGTGGATTTGGAGTTTGAGGACCTATGGTCAAACACTGGATACTATCAGCATCCAGGGCAGGCTACTGGAGCTCTCTGGGCCTCAGTTTCTGTATCTCCAGGATGAGAGAGTTGGAATCAATGACCTTTACCTCCCTTCTATTTCTAATCCTGTGATTCTACATTACTTAACCTTTCTGTTTCCCCACCATGTCTGTAAAATGGGCATAGCATCTGTATCATCTATCATACACAGGTTTTGAGACTATTAAGATAATATATGTAAAGTACTTTGTAGAAATGTTATGTTTATTATGGTCATTATCTCAGTGAGCCGAAGGACCCTACCCCCATCATTTTAGGGCTAGAAATGACCTTAGAGATGGAACCCAACTATGTCTCTAGGCCTTGGTTTCTGCTTGTAATAGTTAAAGAGGTAGACTGAAGATCTCTAAGTTCTTCTCCGGCTGTACATTTTATGAGACTGTGACTTGTACAGAGTCACACAATCAGTCGGTGACATTTGGGTCTAAACCCAAGTCTCCTGTCTAAGCTGTCCAGTGCTAGTTAATAGAGAGTCCCAGATGCCTCATGCCCCCTCCCCCCAATGAGGGATAGCCTGGTGCAGTGTAAAATACAGCAGAGAGGACAGAGTAGTGTGGCCCACATCAAGCACTTTCAATCCTCTGAGTCTTAGTTTTCTCATCTCTGAAATGGGGAGACTAACCATAACTAGCACTGATATGACACTAAAGTTTACGAAGCACTTTATAACTAGTATCTCATTTGATTCTCGTAATGATCCTGGATGCAGGTGCTGCTATTTCCCCCAATTTACAGAGCAGGAAAATGAGGCAGACAAGGACAGACAAAGTGACTTGCCCAGGATCACCCAGCTAGTAAGTGTTTGAGGCTGGATTTGAATTCAGATCTTCTTGACTCAGAGGCCCAGTGCTCTGTCTGCTGCATCATTTGGTTGCCACTAAAATAAATTTTAGATAAGTATAGTCTTGGTGTTAAGAAATAAGCATAACATGGGGAAAAGGTGGCTAGGCAGCAGTTCATCTGAAAAAGATCTGGTGTCTTAGTGAACCTCAGTATGTCAGCAGTGGGTTGTGGCAGCCAGTGTGATCTTGGGCTGCATTAATAGAGACAGAACTTCTAGGAATTGGGTGGCCAAAGTATTTCTGTCCTCTACCCTGGTCAGACCACTTCTGGATTGTTGGGTTTGGTTCTGGGCACCCCATTTTAGAAAGGATGAGAAGAATGGTGAAAGTCCTAAGCCCATGTCATATGCAAATTGTAAGAAGTAGGAATTGTAATTGTAATTGTAAGAAGTAGGAATTTTTATCCTGTAGAAGACATAGCTGGGGTGAGGGGGTTGGGATAGGGGACAGACATGATAACTGCCTTTGAATATTTAAAAACCTGGCCAAAGAGAGCATAATTGGGAGTGATTGGTAGAGGAAGCATTTTGGTTTTTGTGTCAGGAAAAATGAAAATCATTGTTCATAACTCCCAAATTCCCGATGCCTGGTAAGACTACTTTTTCTTGTGTATCTCTAGGGGGAAAAGTCCACCACTCCCAGAAGTAACTCATTTCCCGCTGGGGTGCTTTTGTTTACACCCAGCCTCTGTTGGCCATGCACTCCCCTCTCATTGCTTCTAGTGCCACCACTTGGGGCCAAACAGGACAAATCTAGTCCCTGTTCCATGTGTTAACCCTTTGGGTGCTCAAAGACAGCTGTCCCATCACCTCCAGAACCATCTCCTGGCTCACTATTCTCAGAATCTCAACGAAAATCTCCTCTAACTTGTGCTCACCATGTTCCTGCCATGTGGTCATCTAGCCTTTGCTTGGAAAATGGAAGGAAATATATTCCAGGCTGGAGGACTGACTTTTTATCCTTCACAAATGTGGGGGATGAATTCATACTTTAAGGAATAGCCCAACGTCCATGTTGTTAGAACACAGAGGCATGAAGAGGCATGATGGGAAAGAGACTGAAATGGAAGGTGGTACCAGATTTGCAGATTAAGGAGTTCAGTTTTTTGTCATTTAAATATTAGCGAGCTCGAAGAAACTTTGGCTTGCTTCTGAGCAGGGGCAGGGGATGTTTAGATCTATACCTTCAGGAAGGTGATTTTAACAGCTCTTTGGATGATGAATCAGAGAAAGAAGAGACTGGAGGTAGAGAAAGCAATGATGAGAGTTCCAGTAATGCACCTGAGAAATTCTAGTCATTCATTTAGCATTTCTTAAGCACCCACTTCGTGTCAGGCTTGGTACTAACTAAACTCTGACTTTCTTTCTTTGGTACTAACTAAACTGCTTCCTCCCTTCCTTCCTTTCCTATCTTTCCTGTCTTTCCCAAAATCTTAAACCCAGTGCACTCTGAAGCCCATAGATTGGACAACAATAGGTCTCTGTCCAAGCTCCACTTAATGGCTGTTATCAGTCCTGGCTTAGAGTGATTATCAGTCATAACTGTTTCTCTTTCCCTGCCAGCTTGATTTAGTTATTTTTTTCTTTTTCTCATTAAAGGGGTCATTCCCTGACTACTTCTTAAAAAGGCTTATTCACTGAATGGGTGTTATCTCCCTCTAAGTGAGTCCCTGAATAGGCCTTAGCCGAAAAAGGCCAAGGTCTCCCACTGCCATCTCCAGTTATCCTGATGAACTCTGGTCACTGGATCCAGATGGCTCAGGAGGAGAAAGTGAGACTGGTGACCTTGCAATCCTCCCTCACTAAAATCCAAGTCAAATGTAAGTCATGTCATCATTTCTCTGATATCATGGTCTTCTTCAAAAATGAAGGACGAACACAACCAAACTCTGAGTATACAAAGAAAGACAAAACAAAACAAAATAAAACAAAACAGTTCCTTCTCTGAAGGACTTCACATTTTCATGGGAAGACAGCATGCAAGCAACTGTGCCCAAACAAGACATGGGATCAATTGGGGGAGAGTCTTAGTAGGAAGGCACCAATATTAAAGAAAACTGGGAAGGGCTTGTGCAGAATGTAGGACTTCCACTGAGACTTGAAGGAAGCCCAGGAAGCTAGGGAGACCAAGAGGCTAGAGGTGTGAGTCAGGTGTAGACCGCATGGCATAGGAGTCACAAATAGCAGCTTTCAATACTACTTCAGACAGACACTGTGGTCCCAATGGAGTTACTTTTCCTGTCTGAGCTCAGTTTTATTATCCATGAAATAGGAATAATAATGGCATCTAGCTTCCAGGTTGTTGTGAGGGTAAAATGAGATATTTGTAAAGTGCTTCACAAACCTTTAAGCCCTGTATAAAAGGGAGCACTTATGAGAAGAGAGAAGAGCATGGATGTGAAAAGACAGGGTGGAGAGAGAGGTACAATGGACAGCGCTTGGCAGCTGATTGGGCTGTATCATAGATAGATGGAGAGTTATGATTTCAGAAACCTCACCCTTTTGGGGGGGGGGTAGAAGGAGGGGGAATAATCCTTACACAAAAGGGTATGTAGATATATATACAAAGTAAATGAACCAATCAGCAAGAATTTATTAAGCACCTGCTATATGCCATGCACTTGGGATACAAATAGAAAAAATTTTTTAAAAAATATCTCTGCTCACAAAGGAGCTTATGGTCATACTCAGAGGTGATCTAGCCCAACATCATTTTATAGATGGAGAAACTGAGACCTGGGAACTGGAAATGACATTCCCTTGGGGCCTCTTACTTCAGTATCAGTGTCTTTCCATACCACCTTGCTGCCTTCTGGGAAATATAAAAAAAGTGGAAAGAGATGCCTGAGGTTTTGACCAGGAGGATGGTGGTGCTATCAACAAAAGCAGAACTTGGGAGGAGAAGGAGGCATGAGGAGGTGGCACAAGGTTCAATTTCCTGAAATGCCCTAAAGGAGACATACTTGGTGCTGAAAGACACCTGATCTCAGCCACACTGGGATCCTTCCTTAGCCTGGGTTTTCTTAACGGCTGCTGATTTCTTTGCTTTAAAAATCCTTAAGCCTTCCTGCTGTGAACCAGTGACCAGATATCTCCCAGCATCTCCACAGCTCCTGCCACAAGACAAGCTGTGCCTGTTCAGCTCATTAGCTTCCATCCATCCCATGACAGGCTCTGACCTCTAAATTGTCATATGCATTCTTTGTCCTTTTATTATATCAAAGAAAACCCCCAGATCGCTGGTTTTAGAAGCCAGGAGGAAGTGTTTCTTTGGGGCTAATTAGAACAAAGGCCTAACTGTGTAAATAGAGTTTTTGGTTATTCTCTTTACTGTTCCTTCTCAATTCAATTTAGTGAGCATGCCTACTCACTATACATGCCTACTATGTGCCAGGCTGTAGGGAATGGGTCACAAAGTAAAAGGTGAAATGGTATTTGCCCTAGAGAAGCTCTTCTTCCCTTGGGATTGGGGGAAGCAGTGGCTTACACAGACAGGTAAATGCAAAATATATTCAGAGCAAACTAATCAGCAAGCTTTTATTATGTGCCCACTATATGCCAGGTGCTTTGCTGGACCCTAGGCATACAAAGATGGAAATTACGAAGTCCCTGTCCTCAAAGAACTTAGGTCCTGCAGGAGATGCTCTGCATATGTATATATATATCTATATATATATAATTGTATGCAAAAGAAATACAAGGTAATTTCAAGTAACTGGAAGGGAGGGATGTGTGTAATATCCTCCATGCCTGGCGTGATCCTCCTCCTTGTCTGACCTACTGACCCCTGACTTCAAGTCCCAACTAAAATCTTGCCTTCTACAACTCCTTAATTTGAGTCCTTCCTTCTTTTAAGTATTTCCTACTTATCCTGCATATGCCTGCTTGTGGTTTCCCCCATTAGATTGTGATCTCCTTGAGGGTAGGGACTGTCTTTTGCTTCTTTTCATATCCCCAGGGCTCACCACAGTGCCTGATACATAGTAGGTGCTTCATAGTTATTGACTGCCTGAATAGTCTCAGGAGATGATACTTCAGTCAGCCATGAAGGGACCTCCGGGTTCTTTCTCAGTACAAAAGCTTGGCTTTGTGTGTGTGTGACTAATATATGGGAACAGCAGAGACTTTGATTAAATGTGATACTCATTGTTCCCAGAGTCCTCTGCTTTGCAAGCAGGGCCCCTTTCTCTCATTGCACAGTCACCCAGATCAGAGCTTGCCTGGCTCTTTGCCAAGTTTCCTTCTCTCCCCTCCATGCCTTGATATTCTTTCCTTTTTGTGAGAGGAAGACTTTAATTAAAACTGGACATTCATTGAGTCCCCTTGGCCGCTGTGGTTTGAAAGGGATTTTTTTTTAATGGTTCTTTCACAGATAATAAGTTTTGTTTCTGGTATTCCACAGATCCCACAAAGCTCAGTAAGCAGCCCTAGGCCTATGTATTTCATTCTCTGCTAATGCTTTGTGGGCTGACTCCCTCTAGGTTTTATGCTTTTAATAACAATATTTTTTTTTCTTCTAAATCAAACAGCATCTTTCTTTTCTGGAAGTCTTCTAATTTAGGTTTGGGTGAATGATACTATAGAGAAAACTTTTGGGGACCCTGAGAAATGACTGTCCAGCTCCTTTATAGTTTCTTTGGTCTCTTAGTTGTGAGAGAAAGAGTATATTTTTTATCATTTATTAAGTACCTGCTATGTGCCAGGCACTATCTCAATGGATCCTCTCAATAACTCTATGAGCTAGGTGCTATTTTGATCCCCATTTTGCAGTGGAGGAAGCAGAGGCAGAGAGGTTAAGTGACCTGCTCAGGGTCACACAGCTGGTAAGCATCAGAGGCTGAATTTGAACTCAGATCTTCCTGACTCCAGGTCCAGCACTTCCCTGCACCACTTAGCTGCCAAAGCTTAATGTGGACTAGTCCTGGGATCTAGAACTATACCAAGAAGAGGGCAACTGGGCCTTTGTCCCTGGGCACCAAAATTAGAAGAGAGCTTTTGTAGACCTAGAATTGCAGAAGTTTGAGAGTTGGAAGGGACCTCAGTGACAATCCAGTTCAACTCATATCCCCAGTAATTCCATCTTTTGCTTGAAGATCTTCAGCACAGAAACAGTTGAGTGTAGCAACCAGGAGGCACCGTTCTTCTCCACGCCATCCCACAGTGAAACACCAGGTAAATATCTCCCCAGGCCACCCCTGCTTTGCTTCTACACCACCGGGGTCTCCTTGCAGTAAGGGGTCTATGGACTTGCCCTGGAGGAAAATGGCCAGTTACAAATCTGGTGGGATCTCTAGGGGGCCAGCAGCTCTCACATTTGTGTTCACTGGGGTGGGCATCACAAGGCTGCTGCACTAAGATATGTGGGGAGAACATGTTCCAGGGCTTGTAAGTCTCCATTTTCTGCTCTAATCCCTAAAGGTCAGGCAGAAGGGAGAGGTAAAGGGATGGCCTCTGTAGCATCTTGTGGTCAGCCACTTTTGATGGCTCATGGTCATATTTGCCCATTAACCCTTGTTTGCTGTGCCCCATCCCTCCTGACATCAGCTGATGCAAGCAGCAGTTCACTTGGGCTAGCTCCATGTGGGCAAATCACCCTGGTCTTGGCAAACAGCATCCAGCTGGGGGTGTTAGATCTCATATTCAATTAGGTCTGTGATTTCAAATTAATGGGACATCATGCCAAGACTGAGATCAAGTCATTAATCTTATTTTTATTTTAGGATTCCCACTGACATTCTTTGTAACTTCCCAGTGAATAGTGGTCTTGTCAGGGCTGCTCTAGCATAATAAAAAGAAAAGAACTGAAAACCTTGCTGGTTAATAGGGACACCAGGGAGTGATTGCTTCCCTGGGACCCTGGGCAGGCTGGACTACAGACTCTGATGGGCCAATGAGGAAGTAGCTCTTGAGGGCTCCTATCACAATGGGAGGGAGGGGAGAGAGAGAGACAGACAGAGAGAGAGAGAGAGAGAGAGTTGGAGTTATAGAACCTGTATTTGATTCTTGTCCTAACCACTTACCACCCATATCATCTGGGGCAAATTGGTTTAATGCTATGAGCCTCAACTTCTAAAGGAGAATGGAGAAGAGACTAGATTAAAAGAATGCTGAATTTGGTGTTGCAATACCCTTACTCTGCCACTGAATTTTTTGGTGTAATCTTGGGAAAATCATCCTGGGTTGTAGTTTCCTGATACAGAAAATGAGGGGGTTGGCCTTTTGACCTTTGAGGTTCCTTCCCACTCTAATATCTTTGCCTGCACATATAATTATCTTCATTCATCTTGGATTCCCTCAGGAAAATGGAAATTCCTTGGAGGCAGTGGCTCATCATTTTCTTTGTATGCCCAACATCTAACAGAGTCTAGCACACCCTTGAATAATGGTGATTGGATGTTATTGTCTTTACTTCCTCATGCGTGTGCGTGTGTGTGCGGGTGTGTGTGGTTGTTCAGTTGTGTCTGATGATCAGTGATCTCATTTGGACTTTTCTGAAGTGATTTGTCATTTCCTCCTCCAGCTCGTTTTGCAGATGAGGAACTGAGGCAAACAGGGTGAAGTGACTTGCTTAGGGTCATACAGTTAGTAAGTGTCTGAGATCAGATTTGAACTCAAGTCTTCCTGATTCCAGGCCTAGTACTCTATGCCACCTAGCTGCCCCTGACACATAGTAATTACTTGATAAATGCATGCATGCTTCATTGATCCTTCCCTGAAATATGATTCTCCTCTACATAATTCCCAACAAATGATTACCCAGCCTCTGCTTGAATACCTTTGGCATTAGACTGGGAGCTCCTTGAGAAAAGGACCCATTTTTACCTTTCTTTGTATATTCCAAGAACTTAGCACAGTACCTAGCACATAATAGGTGCTTCATAAATCTGTTCACATGGATTGCTAAGGAGCTCTAGACTTCAGGCAGACCTTCAATGTTTCCCTTGTGCTTTTTCCCTTGAGCTATTGTTCCTGCTTCTAAGGACAAACCATGTAGATTTAATTCATCTTCTACTTATAGGTCTCCCATTTTCTTTACACCTCCCCCCAATTTATTATTTACTTGTTTTTAACATTCATTTAAATTTTTTTGAGTTCTGAATTCTCTCCCTCCCTCCAGCTCCTATCTCACCCAGTGAAAAGGCAAACAATATGACAGTTATTCATGTGAAGTCAGGCAAAACATTTCCATCTTAGCTATGTTGCAAAAAAAAAAAAAGGAAAAAAATAAGTAAAAATATTATTCAATCTGTACTCACAGTTCATCAGTCCTCTCTCTGGAGGTGGATAGCATTTTTCATCATGAATTGTTTGAAATTGCATCATGATATTGACCAGAGTAGCTAAGTCATTCACAGTTGATCATTGTTACAAATCATTGTTACTGTGTGCAGTGTTTTCCTGGTTTTACTCACTTCACTTTGCATCGGTTCATGTAAGTCTTCCCAGGTTTTTTTTAAACATTCCCCCCACCCCCCACAGTCATTTCTCCTAGCATTCTGTCACAGTCATATCCCACATCTTGTTCATCCCTTCCCCAGTTGATGGGCACCCCCTCGATTGCCCAGGCTTTGTCATTCTCCCAGTTCCTCTGGCTTGTCCTCTGTCTTGGAATGCTGTCTATGTTTTCTCCCCTGCTCCCAGGATCCCTAACTCCATTCCAGGTTCAGCTCAAGTGTCTCCTTCTATGTGGGTCCTTTTCAGATCCCCAAGTCCTTGGCACTGCCCTCATATCCCATTATCTTGACCATTTCTGAGCCTAGCTCATAGAAGGAAGATGCCATCCCATTTCTATGGGGCTGATCCAATGAGAATATCTGGGACAAACACTGGAGGGCAGTAATCAATCACTTCTGAAGCTTGGGCCTTAAGGAAAGGCTGATATTTATCAGAATTGCAGGAACTTAAAGCTAAAAGATGTCAGGGCTAAGCTAGACCTCCACCCCTTTTTCCAGATGAAGGAACTGAGTCTAAGAGGAGTGATTTAGCTAAGCTCACACATCTAATAATTGGCA
Source organism: Notamacropus eugenii (assembly GCF_028372415.1). Lineage (NCBI taxonomy): Eukaryota > Metazoa > Chordata > Mammalia > Diprotodontia > Macropodidae > Notamacropus > Notamacropus eugenii. The sequence continues at coordinate 525,976,847 of NC_092873.1, forward strand.
CAGCAGGATTCAAACCTACGTCTTCTGACTCCAAGGCCACTGCTCTTTCCAGTTTACCACGTTGTTTCCTTCTCCCTTTCTGGATTTCTTCTATATCTACTGTGGGCTAGAAATTCAGGGTAGCTACATTAGACTTAGAGTCAGAAGACCTGAGATCAAATCAAGCATCACATAACACTTATGAATGAACTGGGTGACACTGGGCAAGTTACTTCACCTGTGTTTGCTTTAGTTTCCTCGTCTGTGAAAAATGAGGATAGTGATAATGCTGACCTCCCAGCAATGTTGTGAGTATCAAACATATTTGTAAGATACTTAGCACAGTTTCTGACCTATTTGGTACACCTATATAAAAGATAGAGACTATATCTGACCCCAGACATTTACTAACTGTGTGAAGCAAGGCAATTCATGTAACCCCTTTCAGCCTCAGTTTCTTTATCTGTAAAATGTTATTGTGAGGATAAAATGAGATAACTTACCCAAAGCACCTCGCAAACCTTAAAGTGCCATGATTAGCTATTAATATTATTAATTTTATTAATTTAATGTACATAATTACTGTACAAAGACCAACACATGCTGTGTAAATGCTAGCTAGTGTTATTTCAATGCACACAATAAAATATTATCTCATTTACCTCACAACAACCCTGGGATATCTGTGCTATCATTATCCCATTTTATAGATGAGAAAATTGAGGTTGAGGAAGAACTCGTACAGTCACGCAGCTAGTAAGTTCTGAGGCCAAATTGGAATTCAGGCCTTCCTAACTCCAAGGCTGTGGCTCTATCTACTGTACCACACAGTCACCCAGATCTGGGATGAGCCTGAAATCCATGGTGCATGGTGAGGTTCTGTCACATTTATGCAGCATTCGACTTGCTGCACATGGTAATGATAAGAGAATGCAAACGCTTATGAGACAAATGACTTGCTGTAGTTTTTCTTTCCCTAATCTCTGATCTGACCAAGGCTTCATAAGCTCTGTAGTGATTGATTATTTTTACCTTCCTCACTTTGCTTCTAGTGTATGCTCTGTGCTTTTGGGGGCAGTGGGTGATGCTCTGACTCTTTAATTTTATTGTATGCTCCATAATAGCCTGAGATCTCATTATGTCTTTTACTGCCTTAGAGTTAATGCCCAGTGACAGCGAAATCACTGGGTCAAGGGTCCTACCCATCTAGTCACATGTAGTGGCTCTTCCTGCCTCAGGATTAATTGTCCTGTTGCTGTCTTAGTTATCATTCATCTCCCCAAGTGCTCCCCTCAGGTCTAAGGTTCAAGCAGAATTTTCATTATTTTTACACATGGCACCACTGCCATAGTTGTCTACCAGACAACTGACTAAAATAACATTTAGCCAATAATTAGAGCTTTTGAAATTTCCTTCGAGTGCCTTGGGATGAAATAGTTGTTTTTGAAATGTACTCTGAAGGATGTCATTTCTTAGAGAAATGCACTACATGACACCAGATGCTGTGACAGATCTAGGAGTGGGATCTTGAAAATCAGATAGTGACTTTGGGTCCTTGGTGGACAGGCTTGGACAAGCAAGCAGCGAAGAGAATCAGGCCAGGCCCTGGGTGAGCAAAGAGTGTTCATAAGAATTTCAACTTTGTCCTTTATTCCCTAGGGACTGCTTTATTTTGTTTTGTGTTCAATTTTGCCTTTCTTTGTATCATCAGCCCTCAGCACACTGTGAAATACTTGAGTTTGGGAAATTCTCTCCCCACTATGGGCCGAAGCTTGCTCATCTCAATAGGAGGGGGTTGGACTCAATGACATAAGGGTCTCTCCAGCTCTCCGTCTATGACCCCATGGTCTATGTATAGTTTATCATCATCATCCTCAGCTGACACACTGTTTCGCCTTCATATTGAACTTCCCCCATAACAATGTCTTTCATTCCTATAGTGTACACTCTGAGTAACAAAATCTCAGAGTCATCTGCCTTAGCCTGCATCTACTGGAGGTAGTTGGTGTCATGGAGAGATCACTGGGCCTGGAGGCAGGAAGACCCTGGGCAAGGCATTTAACCATTGTCATCTTCATTTTTTCTCAGCTACAAAATCAGAATAATAATAGTGTCCACTTCCCAGGTTGTGAGGATCACATAAAATAATTCTTAAGAAAAGCACTTAGCATGGTGTCTGGCACACAGTAGGCACCATAAAACTTCTCCTTCCCTGTATCTGAGCCATAATTCTCTCTTCAGCATCCTTTCTAGGTCCTCTATCTTGCAGAAGCAGCATTGCTGGTTCAGATCATGTGTCAGATGCTTAGTGTGTGACCCTGTTGTGCAAGGCCCTTAATCACTTTGTGCCTCAATTTTCTTATCTGTAAAGTGAGCATTGGATTTGATGGTGTTCAAGGTCCCTTTTATCTGTGCCCCTGTGACCCCTGACATTTGGATTTCCAGGCTTTTTGTGAAGACCTCCCATGGATGTAAACCTCCTACTTCCCATTTGTTCCAGAATCGTTATCACTGTTAGGCAGATTTTCTGGCATCAAGACTCTGCAGTTTGTTCTTGGTTCTGACCTGTAGAGATCTCTCACAAAGCAATCTTAGTGGGTCTCCTCTGTCTTAGAGCTTGGCCATGTGCACAGATTCCATTATCTTCACATGGTGAGTCTCTTGTATTCCCTTCTTTGTATGCATGTGGTTTCTCCTCATCAAAATTCTTTGAAGGCAGGGACTCTTCTCATTTGATCTTTGTGCCTAGTGTAGTGACTGGCACATAGTAGGCACTTTAATAAATAATTGTGGGTTGGAACTGGTCTGAAAAAACCTTGAGAATTACCATGTACCTAGATGTTCCTGTCGTCACACAGCGAGAATGTATCAGAGGCTTGAATCCAGTGGGTCCTGACTCCAAGGCCTGGTCTCTCTCCATCACTCATACAACTATTATGATCATTCCTTCTATTAGATTGCCACCTCCTTGAAGTCAAGGGTGGGATTGGTGTCATTTTGGTCTTTCCGACACTGGGCACAATTCCTTGCCTGGATATTTAATAAATGCTTGCTGAGTTGCTTTCACCCATTGCCCATTCTCTTTCTCAAGCAGTGTCTGACCTTCTGGCTTTGATCTGAAGGATCTAAAATAATGGGTGGATCATTCTAGGTTCCAGGGATGTTGAATCATGATCTCCAGCCTCTTTTGTCTGGGGAGACATTTTTCCAATTTGTTTCACTCCTTTCTGCCGTTTTAATCTTTTTAAAGCTACTTTTGGATACTTGATTAGCTCGTCTTGATCAGTCTGAACATGAGACTTTCTCAATGGGCTCTTATTACCCTCTTCTCTCCTACTCAATAAGTCTGCTTATTGAATTGTGTGAAATTCTACTCTCTCTAATGGAATGGTCAGCCCAGCACTGGAAATGACCTTGGGGACCATTTCCTCCATCTCATGCCTCCAGGAGAATCCCTATTACTGTGTGCCTACTGAGTGTTCATCCAGTTCCAGCTAGAACTTTCCCCAGGGAGGACCTGTGGCCTCCCACGACAGCCTGCACCATTGATGGGGAGCCCTCATTGCTGCCAAGCTTTGACACTGTGCTCAAAGCGACTGGTTTGTAATGGATCCCCCTTAATGCTAGTGTCTTACTGGTTGGGATTATCGACTATTTATCTTCTATGGGTCTTATTTGTGCATAATTGTTTGCTTGTTATCTCCCCCATAAGAGTGAGAGCCCTTTGAGAGGAGGGACTGTCTTTTGCCTTTCTTTGCTCCTCCAACACTTAACATAGTGACTGGCACACAGTAGGTGCTTAATAAATGTTTATTGACTAACTGATTTATAACTTCCACCCATTGCTCCTACTTTTACCCTTGGGGACAAATAGAACAAGTCTAATGCTTCTTTCACATGACAGCTCTTTAAATACTTCATGACTGATAACTTTTTCCCCCAGGGATATCTTTTCTCCAGGTTACATATTCTCAGTTCTTTCAACCACTCTTCCTAGGAGTTGATTCCTGGGATAAGTAAGCATATTGTAAGAGAGACCCTAAATGCCCTCAGTGAAGTCAAGTCACTTGGCTCGGGTGAATTATTATATTCTCAGTCACATATGAATTGGCAGATGTGATTACTAAGGTCTTATTAGCATGATCTGGAAGTTTGTGGTGAGTGGGAGAGGACGACTGTAGTGGAGAAAGTCCAGTGTTTTCCTGATGGTCAAAAATGGGAGGAAATTAGAGTCTGAAAACTGTAGGCCAATGAGCTTTAGTAGGATTCTTGTGAAAATCACAGAAACCCTTAGAGCTGTGGTTGGTGAGTGTCTAGAAAAATCATGTTCAGGCAGGGAAACTGATGAAAAAAGAGCACAAGGCAATTGCAGAAAACCTTATGTTTGTTAAATGTAAAGATTTAAGCTTTTGGGATAAGAATTCACTATTTATTAAAAAAAATTGTTGGGAAAACTGGAAAGCAGTCTGACAGAAATTGGATATAGGTCAATATTTTACACTATTTACCAAGAAAAGGTCAAAATGGATACATCACCTAGATAAAAAGAGACATACAAGAAAATTAGAAGAATATGAACATATTACCTATCAGACTTATGGATGTTTATTAATAAACAAGAGATAGAAACAATATGAGATGTAATGTTGATGATTTTAATTACATTTAATTTAAAAGTTTTTGTGCAAATAAAACCAATATAGCCAAGATTAGAAGGAAAGCAGAAAACTGGGGAAAACCTTTTGTGGACAGTTTCTCTAATAGAGGTCTCATTTCAGACACACAGAAAACTTTGTCAAATGATGGCTTTCTCTAGTGCAGACTGGGGAGGGAGATAGCGAGACAGTTCACAACTTAAAATGCGACAAAAAAATTGAATTTAAAAGGAAAAATAAAGAAAGAAAACCCAAGAGAGAATCTGGCTGAGTTCAGGGCATCCATCCCTAATAAGCTCCATCCCAGGGCCCTGGGAGAACTTGAAAGATGTGCATTACCATCTGTGACCTTTGCAGAAATCTGGTGAACAGAGGCAGAGGGGTGGGGGGTGGGGTGGGGCTGAAGAATGGAAATAGGGAGATGTTCTCTGGACTTCAGAGGGTGAAGGAGGGCCATTCTTCAGGTCACAGGCTTGTGAGCTTGAATACAATTCCTGGAAGAATTCTAGCATGCAGTAGTTTGATTGCTTTTGTTTTAGTGTTGTCTTTATTTCTGGATAGATTCCTCCTTCTTCCCTTCTGAGTGAGCCTTTCCTTGTTAAAAAGATTAAAAAAAGATAGAGGGAAAAAAGCCACACAGCACCACCAGTAGCACATCAGTGTCTGACAGTAGTGCCAGTTCCCCACCTCTGGCAGGGAAGGGAGGGGCTCTGTCTCCTCTGCTTTGCTTCAGGGTCAAAGTTGTATAACACGTTATTCAAGGGATGGGTTTTTAGCCTTTGGAAGCAAGTGGCGATTGCTATATGTCAGCGTAGCCTCGTTCAGAACAAATCTTGCCAGACTAACCTCCCTGCCTTTTTTTGACAGGGTTACTGTGATAGAAGAAGGTGATGCCATGAGCAATAGTGTAGCTGGATTTCCTCGAGGCATTTGACAAAGTCTGTTTTTCTCTCTTTGGGAACAAGATAGGGGATGTGAGCAGAACTAGGATAACATAGTTATGGGGGCTCAGAACCAATTGATCTCTGAATGGTGATTAATAGATAACTGGGACAAATTCCTGGTGGACATCCCCAGGGCTCTCCCTATAGCTCTATCTTTTTAAAATCAGACCTACTTGCAATACCGATAAAGGGCTTGATGGTTTATTTCTAAAAGGTATGGAGAGCAATGAGAATCTTACCACTTCAAAGAGTACAAAATATTGCCTTTCTACCACGAGCAAGTAATTATTATTTGGACTCATTTAAATGAGATAATAGCCCTCCTCCCTCCCTCCTTCCCTTCCTTCCTTCCCCCCTTCCTTCCTTCCTTCCTTCCTTCCTTCCTTCCTTCCTTCCTTCCTTCCTTCCTTCCTTCCTTCCTTCCTTCCTTCCTTCCCTTCCTTCCCTACCTTCCTCCATCCCTCCCTTCCCTCCTTCCTCCTTTCCTGCCTTCCTGTCTCCCTTCCTTCCTCCCTCCCTTCCTTACAATGTAGGTCAGGATCAAATGATAGACATTTATCAAATCATTCCTCTCAAGGAGCTTCCATTTTTGCCAGTGGAGATATTATATACATGTATAATTACATATGGAATAAATGCAAACTAGATAGTAGGAAGGGCACCAGCAGTTCAAAGGTCTGAGAAAAAGGCTAGATAGAGGTGGGATCCTAGAAATTATAATTCATAGGCTAATAAATTTAGATCTGAAAAGGAAGTTAGAGGCTAAACTTAAGCACCCCCATTTTTACAAATGAGGAAACTGAGGCAATGTCTGAGGCAGGATTTGAACCCAAGTCTTCCTGATGCCTGATCTAATGCACTATCCACTACACCATGCTGCTTTTTTAGAGGGAAAATCAGAGAAGTAAAGAAGCCCCTAAGAGTGCAATTCTGAGAGTACAAAGAAAAAGATTTCTAATAAAGAGGAAAAGGGAAAGTTTTGTCTGAAGAGGATGATGTGAGCACACAGGGAACTTAACCATATAAATATCTGAAAGGTACATAGAAAAGGTAAAAGCGTGGGCAAAAAAATGAATGCAAAAGCATGGGATTGCCTTAAAGTGAAGGAGAACTCTCCAATTCTAGTTATGAGAGGGGTGGGGGTAGGTGGGAGGGGTGGGGGAGGCATGGCGGCATAGTACCAGTGACAAGATAAGACCCCTGCTCAGGGTTGTGGCTCCAAAACCACATGACAGAAAGAAGGCAGAACTAAGCTCTTGTTCTGTTTATCTTTTCTCTACCAAGGAGAAACTCTCTGTGCTTGAAAGGTCAGAACAAAAATGACTAAGAGGGAGTTGAAACTCAAGCTAAGTAGGGAGATGGTAACCCAGCACCTAGCTGCCCTTACCCAGTTTGTCAGAAGACCAAAAACCCTGCATCCAAGAATACTAAGAGAAGTGACTGATATTGCTCAGCCACTGTTAATGTCCTTTGGAAGATCCTGGAGGATGGAGAGTTGCCACAGGACTAAAGGAGGACGAATATCTACATTTTCTAAAGGAAGAAAGTGAAGTCTGTTGACTCTAGGTCTGCAAGCTTGAAATTAATTCCTGGAAAAATGCTAGAATATTTTATCAAAGAAAATGCTCCTGGAAGTCTACAAAAGGAAGAAGGAGAATGTAAGCCCCCTGCAGGCAGGGACTATATTTCCTTTTGCCTTTGTATACTCAGTACCACAGGATGCTTATACTCTCATGGTCTGGTGTATGGTTAGGTGCTTAAGAAATGCTTGGTAACTGATTGATCTCTCCCTTAATGGGGTGGCTGGGTGGTACAGTGGATGAAGCACTGGGTCTAGGGTCAGGAAGGCCTGAGTCAAAGCTGCCTCAAACACTTACTATCTGTGTGACCCTGGGCAAGCACTTCACCCTATTTGCCTCAGTTTCCTCATCTGTAAAATGATCTGGGAAGGAAATGGCAAACCACTGCAGTATCTCTGCCAAGAAAACCCCAAATGGGGTCACAAAGAGTTAGAAATGACTGAAAAATGACAGGGCAGCAACAATCTCTCCCTTAATAGAATATAAACACCTTAAATGCCAACATTTTTGTTTTTGTTGTTGTGTTCACAGTGCCTAAATCAGTGCCTGGCACATAGTAGGTGCTTGTTTGCTTGAATTGAAACAGGAAGCAAAAAGAGTCAGGCTGGCTTCATCAAGAACAGGTCATGTCAGCCTAGCCTTGTTTTATTTTTTGACAGTTAAATAGTTCAAGGAAATGCTCTAGATATATAGTTTATTGAGACTTTAGCAAAGCATTTGATAAGCATTTAGTAAAGCATTTGTTATTCTTTGATTGAAGATGGAAAGATGGAAATATGCTTGAGAAGTATAATTGGAATTGAGTGGCCAAAGACAGAGTAGTCCTCATACTTTGATATCCTATTGGTAGGTGGCCTCCAGTAAAGCCCTCGGCCCTCCATGAATCTATCCTTAACCCACTACTGCTTAATATCTTTATTAATGACCTGGAATCAGCCACAGATGCAATGCTTCCTAAATTTGCAAGTGACCCAGAACTAGGAGAGAGGAGCTAATATATTGGATGAGACAGGAGACCCTCAAAGGTCTGGACAGGATGGAATATTGGGCTAAATCTTATAAGGCCAAATTCAATATGGTTAAAAGTTAGGTCTTGATATCAGTTTAAAAACAAACACCCCCCCCTCCCAACTCACTTTTCAAGTAAAAATGAGGGGAAAGGGAAGACATGGCCACATAGCAATTTGTCTGAAGAAGTTATCAGAATATTAATGAACTGTATCCCCAATATGAATGATCTCTGTGATTCTGAGTAGCCAAAAATGGTAACCCAATCTTGCATTGTGTTGAGAGATTCATAGTATACAGGACTAGGGACCTCATAGTCCTATTGTACTTCTGTGTCTTGGTCAAACCCCCTATCTGAAGAATTGTGGTCAGTTCTAGGTGTCACTTATAGTAATAACAGCTAACATTTATAATGTTTTAAAGTTTACAAAGCTCTTTATGAATATCATCTCATTTTATCCTCAGGACAAGCCAGGAAAGCAGGTTCTATTATACTTGTCATTTTGCAGATAAGGGGGCTGAGGTGGATAAAGGTACTTTGGCTCACACAGCTGGTATCTGAAGTCACATTTGAACTCAGGACTTCCTGATTCCAGGTCCAATGCTCATTCCTTCTGACCCTCTATACCTATGCAGTAAGGAACTTGATTAGCCAGAAGAGGACAGTAAAGAAAGTGATGGTCTTGGATATCATTGTTTAGGAGAGACAGCTGAAGGAAGGAGAGATGCTGAGACTTGGAAAGAGGTGACTGGGGAGGAAAATATGATCTACTAGGAGAGCTGGCCTGTGAGAGTAGGATTAGCTTTTTTCTATTTGGCTACAGAGAGTAGAACAAGCAGTGATGGGGAAGTTTTAGAGACAGATTTCATATTTGTGTCAGGACAAAAAAATCTAACAATTCCAACTGTCCATAAGTGGAATGATCCACTTTGGAAAGTAATTGGTCCCCCTTTACCCTCCCTCTCCCAACCCCATGATTCTTAAGAAGATACTAGATGACTCGTGGTCCACCATGTTGGAGGGGGCCTCCTTGGCTAGGTATGGGCTGGACTAGATGGCCTTTAATGACCCTTCCAAGGCCAAGATTCTGTAATTTGGGATGCAGGAAGAGATGGTATACAGAGCCCATATATGACTAACATGGAGCTGAAAGGGCTAGCTTATGTGTTGGATGTCAGATTTGGGACGAAAAAGATCTCAATAGGAAGGGGTAGTTATAATACAATGAAATTTAATAGGGATAAATTTGAGATAAAAAAGAAATTAATGAGGGAGGTGTGAGTATGATTCTTCCTGAGTCTTAATTTCCTCATCCATAAAATGAGCTGGTTCAACTAGATATCTGGTCACTGAGGTCAGTTCCAGTTAAAATTTAGGGGCTTTACATATAGTAGGTGTTTATTAAACGTTTGCTAAATAGAACTGAATGTGTCATCCATTACAGAATCCTTTCATCTTCGTGGACATTAAGCCTAAGCATAGGATCCAATACAAGGTAGGCAGTATATACACTTTGGCTATTGCTTTTAGTTCTAGACATTGGATTTTAAGAAGGATATTGAAAAGCTCTAACACTTCCAGGCGAGGGCAAATAGGATAGTGAAATAATTTGAAAACTCACTTTACAAAAATTGATGGAAGGAATGGGGATTTTTAATCTAGAAAAGAGAGGATGGGGGGGGGGCATGATAATTGTCTTCAGATATTTAAGGGTCATCCTATGGAAGTGGGATTAGATTTTTTTTGTGAGGGATCCAGAGAAGAACTAGGAACCAAGGGTAAAAGCTGCAGAGAAATAGATTTTAGCTTGAGGCAAGGAAACTCCTTTAAACAATCTCACTAGTCCCTTCCAAAGCAGAAAGGGTATTCTCAGGAGGTAGTGAGGTTCCTATCACGGGAAAGCTTTAAGCTAACATTGAATATTTTAAACTTTAAGCAAACTCACTGGGGTTGTGGTAGAGAGAGTTCTTTCTTTAAAATAAAATTTAATTTTTTTAATGGACAAAAATCCATTTTTTTCTCCTCACCCTCCCCAGTGGAAAAAAAAGAAAGGAAAAACCAAACAAACCCCTTAGAATCAGTTTTGGGTTGGACTGATGAGTTCTGGGGATCCAGAGTGCTGGGGTTTTATGGCATTGTCATTTGCTGGCCACCTTGCACTGGCAAGTTGTGTTCTGGCTCTCTCTGTTGTTTTAATCTTTGGCCCTATAAACATCATATTTATTTCCGATCTTCCTTGATGATGATGCCAAGAGAAACCACATACTGGCGACCACTGGAATCTCTGACTTCCCTCAGTGAATGCAGAGGATTTGTGTTTCTCAATAGATTTCCTTTGGAAGTGAGGATACAAGATCAAGAGAAGGGAGGGATCGTGAGGGATGTGTTTCTTTTCTGTGAGGACTTTTGACGTTTCATCAACGTCCTTTAGGTGTAGCCTGCCTTTTATAAGAATAGATGATATGGAGCAATTCACAGTTCACATTGTCCCATTAGAATGTAAGCTCTTTACAAACAAGGATTGTTTCATGCTTTTACTTGTATCCTCATTGTCTAATGGAGCGCTTAAGACGGAGTAGATATCTAATAAATCCTTCTTGATTGATTCACAGAATGATAGAATCAAAGAATCTGAGCAGCCATTGTGTTGACCCGGTATCTGAAGTAGAAACTCCTTCCCAGCATATCCAGATCAGTGCTCATCTGGCCTTGGTTCATGCAATTGACTTTCCCATTTTCTTCACTCAATTTTGGACTTTCGGGAATTGAGATTTCATGGTGTGTGAAAAAGGTCAGAGTCCAAACTGCAGGGATGTAACCGGGCTGTGCACCAGAGCAAGAGGATTTATTCACATATTCATTCTTTTTGTCATGTAGAGACAACTGGGAGATGATCTTGGAAAAAAGTAATTGTTTAGAATAATGAAGACCTTTCCTGCCCCACCCTGTTCTTCCTCCCAGTAGTGCTTTATGGTCTCCTAGGATCTCCATTATTCCCTCCTTCCCCAAAAGGTGTATGTGTTATTCACCCCATTCATAAAACAGACAATTTGCTAGTTATGGCTTTGGTGATGGTGGGCCTCCATTTGATTCACTGTAAGATTTGAAATTCTTCATGTGACATGAGCAATTATTCCTTCAAATACCCATCTTCCATCGTCCTTCTTCTAATATCCCAAAGTAGTCAATATTTTTTCCTATTATTTCTGGATATTATTCCCATATGAGTCTGAAAGGATAGAGTTCCATTGATTATCTCACCCAATTAAAAATAATTATTCTGTTGGGTAAGAATGCTTCTTGACTGAAACAATAAGAACTGATTGTGAACACATCCTGAGGAAGAGACCAGGAATCAGCATGTATCAGGCAAGATAAACCACCACCACCATGACCATCTTGATGGAGACTACCTAGAACTGTGAACCCAAAAGTCTTCTGAATGACAGTTCCCTGTACCCAGCCCCAACCCAAGCAGTAGTCTTGCATGCAGCCCCATCTCTGCAGATATCATTGAGGGTAGAGATCACTGAGGAGAAAGGGCTAAACTTCCTCATCACTGTGATCAGGAACTACTGCCAGGCAGGTCAAATCATCACTATCACCTTGACCCCATCTCCATTCAGACCTCAGTAGAGGCAGCCCAGGACCAAGAGCATCAGGAGCAGCAGTGTTTCCAGCCCAGTGCCCTCAGCCATTATCCTGAGAAAGCATCCCTCATGAAGATGTAGCCTGTGGACTGCTCCTGCAGGTACCATAGACATAGCTACTGAAAACCCAGAACAGAAAATTTTTGCCTCTAAAGTCTTTGGCCTTGTCCAGGGGTTCAACATCAAAAACAGATATAATATTATCGCTGGACGTAAGATCGAAGACGAAGCACTAACATCTGCTTTGCCATTGTGCCCTAAGGACCATGAGACCTTTCCATAGCAGTTGTAGTTGAAGCCTTCCATGTGTGTTATCTCCCGTTAGAATGTGAGCTAATGCCACCAGTGGGACAGAGTCTTGAGGACTTTGCTTTTTCCTTCAAGTCCCCTGCTGATGCTTGTTTATGCACAAACACTATAATATGACCTATTCTGATTTCATTTCCCAAGCATTTTCAGTAACTGAATTTTGCCTGTCACACAAATGGCCAGAGATTAATTTGAGAGATAAAAATGTAAATTTAGACAGTGAGCCCAATTTCTGCCTAAATGGTAGTAATTTTCCTAACTGGGGGGTTAGAGCAACTGTGATTGAATTCATAAGTTTTCATGTAAAATGCTCTTCCTAAAGGTGCAGAATTCAGAACTACACAGACTTTAGAGGCCACTATATCATCCCTAGACTGTAACAACAACATGTGCTTTCAGCTTTGCAGAGTGCTTTAAATATGGTTTCATTTTAAAACAAGCTAAATTATCCTAACAGTTTGTTATGAGTCAGTTCTCTAATTACTGGAAAATATAAAGATCAGGGATATCACATAAACCTTCATGATTATGCCTTCTGCCCTGAAATGCTAGTTTTCACTTCTGACATCTTTTGTCCTACAGCCAACGATATGCCAAGGAAGCATTAGAGGATTTTGGACAACACGTAGGTCCTGTTTGGCAAATCTGGTCTTGAGCCCATCAACCTCAGCTTTCGTGTAATCCAGGAAGAGAAGCCTTGTAGCCACATGGTTTTAAAAAAGAAAAAGGACAAATAGCCTAGAAGTGATAGGGAATATTAATGGGCCTTGTTCTATTGTTTTGCTGAAGTTTGGTTCATTAATCACTCCCCAAACTGGCCTATCTTGAGTCCTATGGAGCTATAACTCACAGTGACAAGTGGTGTATGAATCCATATTATGCCCTGTGGATCTGTTTCTTTGAAGGTGGAGGAGGAAGAGGAAGAACTACCCCCTGGAGATAACATATTTTAGGTCTGGCTTCTGCTCACACTATAAAAAGAGTCACCTGCTCTCCTCTCTGAGGTATTTCACGTACTCTATCCTCCTAGGTAATTACACCAGAGTTGAGCCTCCTTTGGTATTGTCACGAAATCATGTCATGAGTCCCTTAAGTACACTAAGGTATTGAACAATGTTCCTGGAAAGCTCTTGGTCCTCTAGTTGATAAGTGGAAGGAGGCTCATGATACTTACAGAGGCTTGTGGGTGGTCTTTAATTACTTTCTGTAGGCCATGATGGAAGAATGATTTTGTGGCCACATACCATATCAAGTCAGGAGCAATGGAGCTCCTAAATGAAGTTAAAGAATGTTGAGTGAAGAGAAAGTGGAATATTTAAGGCCACTTTGCCTAGTCTACTTCTACAGAGAATGCTTCTATCCTCTGACTGTGCCACATTTCAGGAAGGCATAAAAAACCATGGAGAACATCTGGAAGAAGGAAACCAGGATTAGGGAGGGCCTTGAGCCAGGTGACAATCTGTTGGAGAAACCAGGGATGTTCGTCATAGAGAAGACTTAGACAGTAGAACTTGGTGTCTTTGGAAATTTGAAGAGTTATGCTTTGGAAAACAGCTTAGAGGAGATCTTCTTGTCCCCAGAGGGCAGATCCAGAAGCAATGGATGGGAGTTGTAGAAAGACAAATTGAGACTTGATTTAAGGAAGAGCTTTCTGGCCCTAAGAAGCCTCCGAAAGCAGAATGAGCAGCCTCCCTAAGGGGTGAGTTCCCCTTCAAAGAAGGCCTTTGAACAAAGGCTGAATGGCTGCCTGCAGGTATATTAATACAGTAGATTTTAAGTCGTAGATTTAGAGTTGAAAAGAGACCTGGGAAACATATTTTTAAGCATTCTCATTTTATAGATGAGGGAACTGAGGCTCACGTAGGTTAAGAGGTCACAGATATGGCAGAGATTGGATCTGAACCTGGTCTTCTCCCAGAACTGTGCTTCTTATAGGGTGATGCTTGTTAAAAAATCTACCTTGGATGGAGGGCCTTTCCAACTCTGAAAATTCCATCTAGAAAGAACTACTCCTACATCATCAAGTGAAATTTAAATGTGGTTTTTGTGATTCTCCCCCCCCCCCATATATAGTTTACCCCCAATATGTTTGTCTTTGCACGCTGTTTTCATGCATTGACTCAGTGCTCACGAGTTGAGGCACAGTGACTAACCCATAGCAGGTGCTTAGTAATTGCTTCCTGATTGAAGGAAGAGGTTTGTGAGAAGAGATTGAGGGCGATAATGTGTTATCCTTTTTCTTCGTTTCACCTTACAGTGCCTACTGAGGTGAAATGTTGCTCATGGTGATCTAGATGAAAGGAAGTCAAGTCAATTTTTCCCAGCTCAGCCATATGAATCCTGTTAAGGTCAGATCAGAAGTACCTCAGAGAAAGAACCATCTCTAAATTGTATTAATATGGAAAGTAATTTCATTAGTCAGCACTTAAAAAGATCTTCAAATGGTTATTGATGTTTATATTACCAAGCTGGAGACCAGGATTCTCTTCTGATTTACATGACTTTTTTTGTCACTCTGGATGTCAGTCATTCAACAATCATTTTTAAATATTTAGTGCTAAGGATTGGAGATGTATCTAAAAGAAAGGCAAAGGTAGTCTTCAGGGAGCTCACAATCTAGTTGAGGAGACAATTTGTAAACAACTAAGTACTGGGAAAGAAGGTGGGATGTGAGCTGAGTCTTGAAGGAAACCTGGAGGTGGAGGTGAGGAAGGAGAATATTCCAAGCATGGAAAGAAATGACTCTTTCAAAGCACAGATAAAATCATCTCTAATTTGGGGATCTCAGGCTGATTCTTTTAGACACTAAATATGTAACCTGAATGTAGGCTGTTTTATTTTAAAATCAGCAATGGCTAAAGGTAGATGTGACTTTGCCTTGACATGTTAGGGTCCCTTAGCTGACAAGTGAAAAGTAAGCTAGTTAATAACTTCTGGATAGCCCAATGAACAGAGCACAGATTTAGTAAATGGAGAGTTTGGCTAGTGTGGGGACTGAAGTGAACCATTCACAGAGCAAATGTGCTCGTTGTTGAGAAGGTATAAGCTAGGTGATTTTGACGGTGGGGTCAGAAGGTTGACGCTGGACCAGAGAGAATATCAGATGAGCAAGTTGCCTCAATAGCACCTTGTTTTCAAATGTGGTTCTTGAAGAGCCAATAGGGTTGTGTCTCCCTTATCCCTCCTATCTACCTCCCCCAGTAGTCTCCCCTACCCATACCCCAGTGGGATTGGCTTTAAGGGTTTGCTTCATTTGGGAGCGAAACCAAAGCCCCTTCTAGCTGATTGCATGAAGGTAAGACCTCCGTGGTTTGGAGAAATCATGAAATTGCATCATTTGGGTCCATTACAAACTTAGGTTGCATAATTTGGGCCTTCATTATAGCAAGGTAAGCTTTTCACACTTTCCTAATTAATATACTATTTAGCTGACAATTACAGTTATTTCAACCATTTTTTCCCTCCTCATACTTCCCTCAGCACCCTCTCCTCACTCTTTACCCTCTCAGCTGAGAGTCCTGCCTCATCCTCCACCTCTCCCCTACCCCCCCAAAATGGAAGCAATTTACCCAAAACTCCCCATTTCTTCCCCTCTCTTTACTTCATGTCATTCAGCCATCTTTGTATTCCATCTTGACCTTAACTTGGCCCTCTGATGAAGAGGTGGTCCTTCTCTTTGTCATAGTAAACCTCTCTATAAGTATCTTTGCTTCCATTCCATTTTATCCACTTCAAAAGATTGCTGTCATTATCCCCACTCTCTCTAATTTTCAGTCTCTCCCTATCTATGAGGCACTCCCTTACTTCTTACCTACCTTTTTTTCCACCATGCTTTAAAAAAAAACAACCAGATTTGTTTGATCTGATTGTCCCTATTAGCTGTAATCTGATTCATTTCCTTTTCTCAGTTAAACCCTTTGGGAAAGCTGTCCACAACGGATGCCTTCATTTCTTCATCTCTTACTTGTTTCTAATCTCTCTGCATTTGGCTTCTGTCCTCATCATTCAACTGAAACTTTTCTCTCCAATGTTCACAGTGATCTCTTCACTGTCAATCTAATGCCCATTTCCCAGTCTTCATCCTTCTTGACCTCCTTGCACCCTTTGACCCTGATGATGGCTATCTCTTCCTGGATTGTCTTTGCTTTCTAGGTTTTCATAGTATTGCTCTCCTGTGGTTCTTTTTATCCCAGTTGGGATACTCCTTCCAGATTCTATTTGTTGGTTCTACAGGCCATGCCCACCAACTGGAATGTTCCTCATGGGTTGCCTACTTCTGTTAAGGTGATTTCATTAATTCCTAAGGATTCAATTCTCTATGCAGAGGATTCCCAGATCTATGGATCCAGCCCTCACTTCTTTCATGAACTCCAGGTCTGCATCATTAATTACCTTTTATACTTCTCAAAAAGCATCTCAAAATAAATATATTAAAAACAGAACTTATCTTGTCCATCACACTCTCCCCACTTTTCAACTGTTCTATTGCTGTCCAGGGTACCTCCATCCTTCTAGTCACCTAGATTCACAATTTCCAATCTCCTCTACTCCTCCTTCACACAACCCACACGTACAATCTATTGCAAAATCTTGTTCTTTCTGCCTTTTGTGACATTGTTCACATGTATTTACAGTTTTCCACTCAGACAACCACTGCCCTACTTTCAGATCTCCATCACCTTTCACTGGACTCTTTTAACCACTCTCCCTCTCTCAAATCTCTTCTCAATTCAATTCCACCACCACTCAACAGACAAGGTGATTTTTTCTAAAGTGTAGTTCTGACCAACATCTCATACCATATACCAAGATAAGGTCAAAATGGGCACATGATTAACACATAACAGGTAATATCATAAGCAAATTAAGAGAGCATGGAATAGTCCATGTCTATGTCACGCTTATGATAAAGGAAGAACTAAGGGACTGAAGAAGATATAGAAAACAAAACAGATAATTTTAATTATATAAAATTTAAAAACTTTTGCACAAACAAAACCAATGCAACTAAAATTATAAGGAAAGCAGAAAGCTTGCAACAAGCATCCCTGATAAAAGCCTCATTTCTCAAATATATAGAGAACTGAGTCAAATTTATAAAAATACAAGTCATTCCCCAATTGATAAATGGTGAAAAGATATGAACAGGCAGCTTTTAGACAAAGAAATTAAAGCTATCTGTATTCATATAAAAATGTTCTAAACCACTATTGATCAGAGAAATGCAAATTAAACCAACTCTGAACAATCAACAAACTCTACCTCACACCTATTGGAGTGACTAATGTGACAAAAACCAAAAATATTGGATGTTGAAGGAGGTGTGGAAAAACTGGGACGCTAATGCACTGTTGGTGGAATTGTGGAACTGATCCAAGATTTGTGGAGAGCAGTTTAGGACTATGCCCAAAAGGTTATAAAACTCTGTGCCCCTTTGATCCAACAATGCCACTGTCAGGTCCATATCCCAAAGGCATCCAAAAAGGGGCAAAGGACCTATATGTACAAAAGTAATTATAGCCACTCTTTTTGTGGTAGTTTTTGTGGTTAGTCAACAATCAGAAATCAAAGGGAAGTACCTCAGCTGGGAAGTGGCAAAACAGACTGTGGTGTATGAGTAATGGCATATTATTGTGCTATAAGAAGTGAGAAGCAAGAGGACTTCAGAAAAACCTGGAAAGACTTACATGAACTGATGCACAGTGAAGTGAGCAGAATGAGGAGAATGTTGTACATAGTAACAGCAGCATTGTTTCATGAAGAACTGTGAATGACTTAGCTATTCTCAGCAATAAAAATAATCTAAGACAATCCCAAAGGACTAATGATGAAGCATACTGTCTACTTCCAGAGGAAGAAGTAATATTGTTTAAATACAGATTGAAGCATGCGATTTTTCACTTTCTTTCATTTTTTCTTTTATTCAGTCTTCTTGTACCAAATGATTAATATGGAAGTGTTTTACATAATTAAAAAATAAGATCAAGGTTGTTGATAGGTTGCATTTCTTCTTTTGAAAACTACCTATTTAGATTCATTGACCACCTTTCCCCCCAAATATTAATTCAAATTCACATTGGGAAAGGGAATGTTATCAAGTAAGCATATTGATCACTCCCCATTCTCAGCACCATTCCCAAGTCTAGATTTAGATTTGTTAAAGCATTTAGAAAGTGAATTTATTTACAAGAACATATAGCCTCTATCAGCCTAGACATAGCTTTTCTCAGGCAGACTGGTGTTAATGTCTGAGGGTAGAGTTCTTGTTTTTCCTTTGATGTATCTTGAAACTTATCTATCTATTTCTTTAGCTAGACTGGGCCTTAAAATATCCATTCCAAGCTTTTTTGGTCTTCCTTTCATGGATCTGATCTGGAACAGTATGCATGTTCACTTTAAAAAATCATTAGTCCAAAAATATAATAACATTCCTATTATCCTTTGTGTCCTATTCCATTTTCTATAATTTGACTGTATCAAGATAATAAATGGACTCTGGTGGCCATTTCAGATCCAATAGTGTTGTAGGGCTCTAATGGACTAAGTTCAATTTGAGGGATGCAAGCATCTGATTCATAGATCACCAGGAGATATTTATGTCTTTTAATAGTTTTGTGCCTTAAAATTCTATTCTGGGATGTAATAGAGATGAAGAGAGCACCCTAGGTCATCAATCTGGTGTCAGCTCTTAGAACAATGCTCGGGCAGGGAGTCCTAGTTGGAAACATAACTTTTGATGGAAATGAGCTAGTGCAAAATTTCTCTCCCTGCCTCCCCGCTCCCCCCAGATTCAGTAATCACCATATTAGAGGTGATGAAAAAATTTGGCTTCTAACTTGGGGATATTTTTTACACAATTGTGGCAATACATCATGTCACATGAGAATAAACCTCAGAATCCTTTTCTCCACTCTGTGGAGCTAAATCTATTTATATCATCTAGCACTTTATCACACTGGTTTTTATGATATTTTAATCAGAGCTGTGAAGGGAGGGTGACTCTGTGAATCTGAGCTCGACTATCTATTGAACCTGGTGATGGCTTGGATCTGTGGACATGATTTATAAGAGCTTCTTTCTGGGATCATAATGGAAGCAAGCAATAAATGAGCAGGGATGAGTGGGTAGAGGTCAATCTGTTGGTCAATAAATGTTTATTAAGCACCTACCATGTGACAGGCACTGTGCTTAGTGCTGAACATACAGGTACAAAGAAAGGTAGAAAGATGAAAACAAGCAAGCAAGAAAGATGGAAAACAAGCAAGCAAGAAAGCCAATCCCTGCCCTCTAAGACAACCTCACTTTGCATGGTGGGAAAGTTGGAAATGTCCCAGATTTGGGCAGCCAGGTAAGAAATGAGACCTCTCAGCTGAGCTGCTTCCTTATATGTAGGCTTGGGGCTTCATGGACCCATTTTCCAATCAGAGAGGCAGAGGCTGGTGATGAGGTAGAATATCAGGGCTGCTGAGATATTATAAGATGATGAAGTTTTTCCAACAGTGAGCTTCATGAGGCATGGTGAAGACATCAGAGACATCCCAACATAGTGCAACCAGGTGAAAAAATGTTGAGGGACTGATGTGAATAGGGAATTTCATTCTTGTTCTTGCTAGGACTGATCAAAAACAGGCTGTGGGTGGCAGGGGTCACTACTTCAGGGAAGAGGTGGTTTTGTCATTGCTATCAGGATAAGGAATCCTGGTGGGATCAACGATGGAACAGTGTTGTCCCTTGTTCTTTCCTATGGTCTGACTACTCTTGTCCTTTTATAGACCCAACTGAGACATCTGGCAGGAGGAATAGCCCTAGCAACTAGTACCAAAGGAGCCCATAGTTTGGCACTTGATAGAGACACTTAGTGCTCCAGTGGCTTGGATATCCTCCAAGCCTAGTTAAACTTACTCCCTACAACTGAACAACAAGAAAGAGTCCTCAGTGTTGTATAGAGATATGCCTGATGGGACTTGCGGTTACTCCAAACATATCTTTAGGTGTGCTTCTTGTAGAGTCAGCTATATCAGACTAATATGTTAATTTTGGAGCGAAGACGGTAAATCACAGTCTGGAATGTCTGGCTTTTGTCGGGACTCAGTTTTGTTTTGCTCTGATGTTAATTTTATTTCCTTTCCCGTTTTTCCTTTTTCAGGTGCCTCATCTCCAGACATGGAATCCAACTATGGTGGAGGTCTGCTTGACATGGTGAAAGGAGGCGCAGGGAGGCTCTTTAGCAACCTAAAGGACAACCTCAAAGACACCATTAAGGACACTTCTTCCAAAGTCATGCAGTCTGTTGCCAGGTATGTTACTTGTGCTGTCTGTATTGAAACAAACCTTCTTCTGTAGTGAGGCATGTAACCAAAACAAACCCTCCCACTGTTTGTTTTACTCCAAGACAGCTGTGTTTATGGTATGATTACCAGGGACTGTTGGCCAAGAACCTTTCCTGCAGAGTGATGTCAAGGTTTGGAATGACAGCACGACCTGATAACAAATGGGAGACTCAGGAAGACCTGGCTTCAGGTCCTGTTTCTGCCACATGCTGGCTGTCTCACCCTGAGAATGTTATTGAAAGTCCCGGAGTCTCTACCAGCTTTCCAAGACTCAAGTCTCAAAATTATTGTTGCTCCACATTGGCGTAGGGAGTTTCTTCATTGCATTAGTCTATATTTCAATGAATTCACAGGTCTGGACAAGGGGAAAAAGTCATTTACAAATATGTTCTTATGTAGAATAAGAATGAGCATTCTCTGGAATTTTTCCTATCATCTACATCAACAGTTTCAAACCGGAAGCACTGACAAGGGGAATTGCAAAACTCCTGAGTGCCCTGAAACTATTAAAATGGAATTGGGAACTGTTTAACTAAGTAAATAATAATTCAGTCAAAATAAATTAAGTTAATTTGTGGTTTTCTAAGTCAATGAGCAGTTGTAGTAGTCTCATTTCTATATGAGGTGGACATGACCTATATCCCCATCCTTACATTTTGTCATTATGATTTCTTGACCCCTTTTTTGCTTGAAGGCAATCTTATTTCATCTGTTAGTGATTTTTAGAAACATTTTGTCAAGAGTAGTAACAGACATTAGCTACCCTAACACACCATGGGAGATCTGGGCTTTGGCATTTGTAATTGGTTTCTGATCCAACAAAGTACTGGCAAATAGTGTTCCAGGCAACACTCTTAAGATTCTAAGTTACATTGAAGGAACTAAAGGAGGTTTCTTTCTCAGGGAGTTCCATATACCAGTGAAATCATGCTTCTAGTCCCTATCCCTACTCTGTGCCAGGCTGGAAAGGGAACTTGGAGACCATTGAGTCCAACCTCCTCATTTTACAGATGAGGAAGTAAAAGCTCAGAGATATCAAACTACTTGCCCAGGGTCATACAGCTAATACATTTCTGTGGTGAGATTTTATTCCTGGTCTTCCTGACTCTAAGATCAACACCCCACCCATTATTCCATGAGTTGTAATCATGTAGTCAATCAATAGCCACATATAGAGAACCTATTATGTTAAGAAATCATGCTAGATGTTTAATGGGATCTTTTTGTTATAAAGTGAAACTTGAAGGCTGATCTTTTGGATATATGTGGAGAGTTACCAAGGACAGCACAGTAAATAGACTAACAACAGGTCTGGAATCAGGAAGACCTGAGTTCAGATTTGGTCTGATTCACTTACTAGTTGTGTGACCCTGGGCAAGTCACTTAACCCCGTTTGCCTCAGTTTCTCATCTATAAAATGAGCTGGGGGAGGAAATGGCAAACCATTCCAGTGTTTTTGCCAAGAAAATGCCCAAATAGACTCACGAAGAGTTGGGCACTACTAAAACAAGTGAACAGCAAGAGTCATCCGTATCGTATAAGGAATACCGGAGGAGCTTTGTGGTCAATGAGATAATTTAAAAAAGATCCTGAAACTCCATCCTTGGGAAAGAATCTTGATGTGCTCCATTAGAAGTTCCTTGTGAGGTTGAAATTGAGGGGAGGTGAACCTGAAGCTGGTTAGGCAGTTTGAAATGTGGGCCTCGTTAGGACCAGCTAGAGACCTAGATCTGGAATGATGTTTGGGAGAAAAGAAGGAAAAAAGATAATCGTCAGAGACGTAAGTATGGTCAGTATCTCAGTGGGGAAGAGCATGGAAGTGGAAGACGGACATGTGGACATCATCTATGCTGAGCAGGCAGAATGGAGGACTAGAAATTTCCCAAACCACATCAAAGGGGGCGTTGTTGTCAGAGTAAAGTAAACAAGGTGTGTATCCGTTTAGGAGAAGTTTAGCAAGAAAAGACTGATGGACCACGTCAGAGAGCTAGAGAACTCCATCAGAAGAATGAAGTAGACTTTGGATCAGGCCACTGATAATGCTGGAAGGTTAAATAATGCCTGCCATGTTCAGACTCATACTTGGTTCTTTACATGCTGGTGCCTTCTCTGCAACGTTACCTTTCCTACTCTTTCTATAGCCTGTCTGTAGTTAGTGTGCACATGTTTCTGCTCCTTAGGGAAAAGAACTGATAGTGATTTCTTTCTCTGAATTTGCAGAGCTTAGCCCAAGTGCTTGGTAATAAGTTAGTGCTTAAAAATCACTTAATAGGAACTCTCTAAGATGATGTTGCAGAGAAAATGGTGTACTGGATTGATAGGAGTTTCCTCACCTGGTAGTTCCCTATGCCAAATGAAATCACATTCCCTGTCCTTCCAGCATGCCAAGCTGGAAGGGAACCTCAGAGGCCATTGACTCTTATAAGCTCTTTATTTTTTAGATGAGGAAATTGACTCCCAGAGAAGTTAAATGACTTGCCCAGGTTACACGCAGCTGGTTGGTTGATTGGTTGATTTGTGTACCTTCCCAGGAAATTGAAGACATGGCCCTTCCCTACCAAAAAATACTTTAAGCTTAACTAGGGAGATAGAAACAGAAATAAATGCTTCTGAACAAAAGGGATTGAGAAAATGGATAGCTATTTTCCTCTATATAGTGACATATACCCTTGTTAAGTAATGTGGAAGGATGTGAGTGAGGATATTGAAGGCAGTGGGGAAGGAGATATAGCTATTTTGGCATGACTGGAGTTGAGCGTACTTGCCATTAGGCACTAATGTACATTTCTGTTAAAAGTCTGCGTATCTTGGGGCTCTCCATCTTGAGTTATTTCAGTCCAGATTGTGAGACTGGAACATTGCTACTAATGAGTATTCAAAACTTCTCTGTTCTAGAATGTCATGTGTTCTTGGAGTGACATCTAAAGAAGGAGTGAGAAGGTAACTTCTAGATGGGAGATTTAAGTAAAAAGGATTGTTCAGTGAATCAGCGTTGACGGCAGAAGGATGACTCGTTTGGCAGAGTAGATGGGTCAAGGTGGTCAAAATTCATTTGTATGCTAAAAGGAAGTGTAGTGGGTCTCTTGGGATTATTTTCAGTATTCTTTCATGGTAGTGGAGGATGAAGAGGGACTGGTGATTTGAGGCTAGAAACGAAG